>NW_025378843.1:0-6343 GCF_016433145.1 Gracilinanus agilis
CTCTCTCTCTCTCTCTCTCTCTCTCTCTCTCTCTCTCTCCCTTCCTCCCTCCCTCCCTCCTTTTCCCTCTTTCTCTTTCTCTATGTCTCTGTGTGTCTTTTCCTCCCTCTACCCGCCTCTGTCTGTCTTTCTGTCTCTCTTTCTGTTTGTCTCTTCCCTTCGCACTGTCCCTCCCTCTTGGGTCCCCCCCCCTCCCTTTTCTCTCTGTCTCTCTCTTTTTCTCTCTCCTTTCTGATTTCACATCTGGCCTCAGACATCAGCCATGTTACCCTGGGCAAATCACTCATCCCATTTGCCTTAGTTTCCTTATCTGTAAAACAATCTGGAGAAGGAAATTGCAATCCTATCCAGTATCTTTGTAAAGAAAACCCCAGGCAGGGTCATGAAGTCAGAAAGGACTGAAAAATTGCTAAACAATAAATTTGAAATTGATGCTATTTGAGTACACCACTGGTTCACTACCCACCTCTACCTAGTAGAATTAACCTCTTAAGGACAAGACATGCATCGTTATTTTTTCCTTGCTGTAGAACAAAAAATTGTACTTTGGTCATAGGAGGGACATAATAAATGTTTATGATTAGGAGGTTACTTAATGTTTTTGTTCCTCTCTAAAATACTATAGTACAGTTAGAGGCAGGTAGAAAATAGATTGTATGTTACATTCCCAGTGAGGAAGACAATCCAAATCCTGCTTAAATATTTGCTACTGTGGGACTCTGAGCAAGTCACTTAACCTTTCTCAAGCTCAGTTTCCTAATCTGTAAAGTTGAGGTGTTAATAATAGAATCTACCTTACAAAGCTCTTGTGAGGATCAAATGAGATAATAAATGTTAAATGTTTTTCAGACCTTAAAAAAGTACTATATAAATGTTAGCTGTTATTATCCTAAGTTTTTCCTGACTTAATAGGTGCATATATTGGATAAAAAAGTCATCTGAAATTTAATGCGATTTTGAAGTGGGAATGAGGATAATAAGAAAGGCTTTTCATTTTTAATTTTTTTGGATGAAGCGTGATATAGTTCCCCCAGGCAGAAATAATTTTTGAATTGGTGATTTTTTAGTACAAATGCACAATTAGATTTTATTTCAATCTTAAGGGGAAAAAAGATTAGGTCTGAATATGGAGATATTGAATGAATTGGTGCTGGTTAATCAAGATGGAACAAGAATCTCCACTCTCTGAAAAATAGCCTTTGTAGAAAAAAATCATTAAATGATTTGGGGAATATCAGAAAGAAAAGATAAATTGCCCCCACAATTCTTCACTGGCCCAAATTTAATATTATGAGAACTGGATTCATTTCTTATTTCAATTTGGGAGAAATTGACTCAGGAGTAAAATAAGGACAAGTATTTAGATTGTGAAAAAAGAAAATGCAATTATATTTTGTAGTGCTCATAATGAGCATAAGCCAAAAAAAAGAAAAGAAAAGAAAAGAAAAAACACACCAAAAAGATAATTGTGGATTTTCACCAGCATCTTTCGCAGAGGAAGAATATGGAGGGAAAAGTCCTGTGAAAAGCTTGACAAGATTCTCTCAAGCAAATCACCACATACCATTAAGCTCAATGACTTAAATGCAAAATGGGTGATTCGGGAAGATGGCAAACTATATTTAAAATTTTTTTAAAAATCCTTCAGGGAAATATTGAGAAATGAAAGAAATCAAGGGCTTGGGAACTATTCAGAAGCTTCATATGAGTAGGACAACTAAGTGATGGAGTAGAAAGAGCATGAAATTGGAATTGAAAAGACATGTTTCAATCCAGACTGTGATAAATACTAACTAGGTGGCACAGTGGATAGAGTGCTGGTCCTGAAGTCAGGAAATTGTTCTTCGATCATTCAGTCTTGTTCAACTCGTTGTGACCCTGTATGGGGATTTCTTGACAAGGATACTGGAGTAGTTTGCCATTTCCTTTTCCAGTGGAGTCAGGATGATTCTAGTTTAAATGTAACCTCAGACTCTAGCTGTGTTGATCTTGGATAAATCACTTAATCTCTGTTTACCTCAATTTCCTCAACTTTAAAATGGGCGTAATAATAGAATTTACCTCCCAGGATTGGAATGAAGTTCTAGTGAAATAGTGCAATGAAATATCAGGTATTTAACAGAATGCCTGGCACATAGTAGATCCTTTGTAAATTCATTTTTTCTCCCTTTCTTCCTTCCTTTCTGAATAGTGACAGGTTGGTCTAGTTAGTTGTTGATACTCCTGCTTTTTTATTCCTTCCTGTTTTCAACAAAATTAAAGATCTTCCTTTATACAGATGAGAAAAATGAGATGCCCCCCAAAATTAGGTGACCTCCTAACTGTGACCCTTACTAGCCTATGGAAGTCTGAACAAGTAACTGAATCTTCAATTTCTTTATCTGTAAAATAAGGATAATAACACATAGGGTTGTTGAAGGAAGGACAAAATGAGATAATATGAATAAAGTGCTTTGGAAACTTTAAAGTACATTCCATATACTAATTGAACATTTCCTTCAAGAAGAGAATATGTACACTTTGGGTATTGAAGTACCAAATACCATTGAAGAAAATAAAATTTCCTAGATCACATGACACAGGAAATGACTAATTATTGTCAGGGTAGTCCTTGAAGAATCAGGGAATCAGTCAGATCACTGACTAATTAAAGCAAAGGTATAGACAATACTAAATTAGAAGAAAGGGTAAGGAAAAGAAGAAGGACAGGAAATCTGATTGCACATATATCAGACACACATATATCAGGCAATCAGCCTAATGGAATTGGTTGGATTGACTGGACCCAAGAATGTAAATGGTGGAAGAGAATGGCTGGATCCCATCTAAGAGATTGTGTAAGCCATTCCTCAGTTGACAAATTGTCAAAGATTATGAACAATCAGTTTTCAAAGAAGAAATCAAGGCTATCAATGATCATATTTAAAAAAAAAAAGTTTAAATCACTCTTGATTAGAGAAATGCAAATAAAAACAACTCTGAGGTACCACCTCACACCTAGCAGACTGGCCAATATGACAGAAAAGGAAAGGATAAATTTTGGAGGTGATGTGGCAAAATTGGGGGACTAATGTGTTGTGGGTGGAGTTGTGAATTGATTCAACCATTCTGGAGTGTAATTTGGAGTTATGCCCAAAGGGCTATAAAACTGCATAGCTTTTGATTCAGTAAAACCACTACTAGGT
The DNA here is from genome assembly GCF_016433145.1 of Gracilinanus agilis. NCBI lineage: Eukaryota > Metazoa > Chordata > Mammalia > Didelphimorphia > Didelphidae > Gracilinanus > Gracilinanus agilis. The sequence continues at coordinate 3,186 of NW_025378843.1, forward strand.
CTGTATCCAAAAAAGAGATTTTTTTTTAATGGGAGAAAGGATCTAATTTGACAAAAATATTTATAGAAACTCTTTTTGTGATGGCAAAGAATTGGAAATTAAGGGTATTTCCATCAATTGTGGAATAGTTGAACAAACTGTGGTATATGATGCTGATGGAATGCTATTGTGCCATAAGAAATGATAAATAGGATGATTTCAGAAAGAGCTGGAAGAGCTACATGAAATGATGCAGAGTGAAATAAATAGAACCAGAAGAACACTGTACACATTAATGGCAATATTGTGGAATGATCACCTGTGAAAGACTTAGGTACTCTTAGGAATATAATGATCCAAGACAATTCTGAAGGATTTAAGACAAAGAATACTATCTCTCTCCAGAGAAAGAACTGTAAGAGTCAAAATGGAGACCAAAGCATACTATATATTACTTTAGTTTATTGGCGTTTCTATTTTGAGTAGAAGGCCGATTGGAGAAATAGGGTCTGGATAGCGCCTGTTATCTGGATTCCCTACGTGACCAATCCAGGATGAGGCAGTCTTTGTGTTTGGTCCTGGTCACCTGAGCCCCGAAAAGCTCTGGTACCATCAGGTTGGTTAATCCAAAAACAACTTGACCCCTCCAGGAGGCTATTGGAAGTCATTTAGAGAAATAGAGCATGCAGTAGATATTTTATCTGGATCCCATTACAAAATCATCAGCAAGTAAAACTGTGTGTATGATTTTTTCTGCACTGCATGTCAGGATGCAGACAGAATGGGCCATCTAAGGTAAACATCTGAGACTCCTCTTTTGACTCATTTTCAGATCCCCACCTTTTCTTAATGTTCTTATTGGAAAGCTTTGAGTCCTTAGCAGACCAACAGCTACTGAGGTAACAATTTCTCTCCTTGATAATTAAGAAGCCTGAACTCTAAAAAATATAGTTAAGGCCGGACACAGACAAAGCTAGACAAGACTTTATTTGACCAGGTGCAGTCCTGTAAATCAAGAGGACAGGACTCAATTAGTAATAATCTCTAAGAAATATGTTTCTGCTCCCAGAATTAACCCCCTACTAATTGGTGGTTGGAATTCAGCCTTGGTTTCTGTTCTATCTTTACTTTGAAATCTCCAAGGATTTTCTTTTATGTGATTTGTAACCCCTTCATAGATGTGATTCTTTCTTTGTGTTCTTTTTTTTTTTTTTTTTTTTTTTTTTAATTTTAAACCCTTAACTTCTGTGTATTGACTTATAGGTGGAAGAGTGGTAAGGGTAGGCAATGGGGGTCAAGTGACTTGCCCAGGGTCACACAGCTGGGAAGTGTCTGAGGCCGGATTTGAACCTAGGACCTCCCGTCTCTAGGCCTGGCTCTCAATCCACTGAGCTACCCAGCTGCCCCCTCTTTCTTTGTGTTCTTTGTGTGAAAACAGTATATAATAAACTCTAAAATCCATAGTAGTTGGAGCAGCTATGGGCTAACCACTAGTCTGGCTGAACTCAGTTTTCTGTTTCTGGTCTTTTCAATCCAACGCCACTAAACGCCACTCAGGACCCCCCAAAATATAGACCTGGCTCTCTATAATTTTGGGATAACAATGACCAATATAGAAGTATATTTTGTGTGATAATACATGTATAACCCAGATCAGATTGCTGACCATCACCAAGAATCGAGAGGGAAGTGAGGGAGAAAGATCATTTGGCTCATATAACTTCAGAAAACCTTTGTGGAAAATTGCTATTATGTGGAATTGGTAAAATAAAATATCTTTTCCAAAAAATAAAAACAAGAGAGATATTGTATAACACTTTCTTTGGCTCCAATTTGTTTTCAGATACAAAATCTTGCTTATTTTTTCCTCCCTAAAACCATTACCTTCCATCTTAGAAACAATGTGTATTGGTTCCAAGGCAAAAGAGCAGTAAAGTCTACATTATGGTGGTTAAGGGACTTGCTCAGGGTTATAAAACAGGAATATATCTGAGGTCAGATTTGAACTCAGCACCTCCTATCTCTAAGCCTTCTCTTTTAGTCCACTGAGTCATTTAGCTGTGCCCACAACTCACCTTTTGACAGAAATTTCCCAATTCCTCTCCAGGGAGATGTCTGTCAATTATGGAAGACCACAGCTAGAATTTCGGAAGACCCAATAGACAGCTTTAAAAATGTTTAGTGGGATGGGGCAGCTGGGTAGCTCAGTGGATTGAGAGCCAGGCCTAGAGACAGGAGGTCCTAGGTTCAAATCCGGCCTCAGACACTTCCCAGCTGTGTGACCCTGGGCAAGTCACTTGACCCCCATTGCCTACCCTTACCAATCTTCCACCTATAAGTCAATACACAGAAGTTAAGGGTTTAAAATTAAAAAAAAAAAAAAAAAAAGAAAAAGAAAAATGTTTAGTGGGCCTACATGGTTTGTATCCAAGAATTGCCATGAAAAGGAAATCTATGAATGAAAAAGGAGATTGGTCAGTCTCATAGTCAGAATAAAGACCAGATGGTCCTAGAATTTATTTTTATCAAAGAAGGATGACAACATATAACAATATGGTACAAAGTGTATTGGGTTCAGAGTCAGAGTTCTTGGATTCAAATCCTAGGTTTGATAACCATTACCTATGTGACCTTGGGCAAGTCACAACTTTTCTAGGCTCAGTTCTTCATTTGGAAAAATGTGTTAATGATATCAGATGACCTTCAAGATACCTGATGGATCTAAATCTATGACCTCATGTCCTTGAAGAAGGTCTCTAGGACATTTGACAGGTTCTGGATGGTTGTGGGGCATGGACAAATTGCAAAGGGTGAGAAAGGTATGGATGGGTTGTTATCTGCATCACTGGATGGAATATCTGCATCAATAAAATCTTGGATCCAGTGAAGTCCTAGAGGGTAAGGAAAAATATGATGGACCTTTATTCAGCTAGGAAAAGAAAGAGATTTGGATTCTCATAAAAAAGGCTGGAACTACAGAATGTCTTTGATGTGATACCACAGGGAAACCCATGGTGTACCAATCCTGTCATTTATAGGCTTTATTTATATGCGGGCAGTCTGGAAGGGAGGTAAGAAGGAAGGTAGGTGGAAAGGAAGGAAGGAAGGAAGGAAGGAAGAAAGGAAAGGAAAGGAAAGGAAAGGAAAGGAAAGGAAAGGAAAGGAAAGGAAAGGAAAGG
>NW_025378844.1:0-2544 GCF_016433145.1 Gracilinanus agilis
CATAGAGAGAGAAATAGAGGCAGACAGGTGGATAAATAGACAGATGCATAAATAAATAGACAACTCTATTGTCTCAATAAATAGATTTGTGGAGACAGAGAAAAAGAGATTGATGAATGGGTAGAGAGAGAGAGAGAGAGAGATGCCCATACAGATAATTGGATGCATAAATAGATGGATGGATAGATAGATACACACATACATGCATACATATGTACATAGAGAAACAAACAGGATGTTAGAAAAAGAGACAAACAGAGCGAAAGAAAGTCGAAGAAAGATATATAGATAGATTGATAGAAAGATACATACATGGACAGATGGATGGATGAATGGATGAATAAATAGCCAGAGAGATAGACGTACAGATAATTGCATGCAGAGACAGATGGGCAAATAGATAGACTGATGGATAGATAGAAACATATTCATGCATGCATACATACATGCATGCATATAGGCATACATAAAGAAACAAAGACATAGAGAGTTAGAAAGAAAGAGAGAGAAATATTGGTAGAAAGAAAGATATAAAGATAGAGAGATAAAGAGATAGAGCAATAGATACATAGATGGCTGGATGGATAGATGAATACATACATATATAGGGAAGTAAATAGAGACAGAGAGATGGATAGACAAGGTGCATAAATAAATAGAGAGGCAGCTAGATACATATGCAGATAGATAAATAAATAGATTTACAGAGACAGAAACAGAGAGATGGATGAATGAATCGAATGCACAGAGAGATGGATAGATTGATACATAGATGGATTAAAAGATATATAGATAGATAAATTAATATATACATTCATGCATACATACATAGACAAACATGGGAACAAAAAAGATATATATTGGATATATACATTTCCGTTTTTAAAAATAATTTATGGAATATTGGCACTAATTTATCTTCAAAGTGTTGATCATATTTTCCTGCAAATCCATCAGACATTTTTGTATTTTTTTTTCTTTACAGCTAAATCTATTTCATTTCTTAAGATTGAATCATTTATGATCTCTGGTGTTCTGATAGTTTATATTGCCTATTAAGAATTTATATGTGTATATTTATTTATATCTAATGTGTATATATATGCACATATCTATATCTATCTTCCAGGTGTGTGAATATTTATTACAATTGTATATACATACATCTGTATCTATCAGTCTATATATTTAGGTATGTATGTAGGTATAAAAGGTGGGAAGTGATCTGAATCTTGAAAGAAGTCAGAGAAAGGTGGAGGTGGAGGTGGAGGTGAGGAGGGGCAGGATCCCAGGCATGTGGGACCATCAGTGAACATGTCCAGAGTGGCCAGATGGAGGAACAGCCAGAAGGTCAAGGTGGAGGTTTCTTAGAAAGAAAAAAGATTGAGATAAAGAGAGAATGATTGGTAGAAAAAAAGATAACAAGAAAGATGAATGTATAGATAGAGGGATAGATGATAGGAATACAGATGGAAAGGAATAGAGAGACAGATGGATGGACGGATAGATTGGTACAGAGAGATGGATGGATTGATGGATGTATAGATTCATACATACATACATATACATACATGGAGAAACAGACAGAGCTAGACAGAAATTGGTATGAAGAGAGTTTAAAAGAGAGAGATTGACAGAGAGATGCACGTACAGATAGTTGAATGCATAACTCGATGGACAGATGGATAGATACATGCATGCATACATATATACACAGAGAAACAAACAAATAGAAAATTAGAAAAAGGAATGGACAGAAAAAGAGAGAGTTGTAAAAAGAAAGATATAAAGATAGATTGATAGATAAAAAGATACATAGATACATGGATAGATAGCCAGAGAGATGGATGTAGAGATAGTTGCACAAAGAGATACATGGATGGATAGATAGAAACATATATTCATGCATACATACAGACATTAACAAAGACAGAACATTAGACAGAAAGAGAGATTGGTAGAAAGAGAAATATAAAAGGAGATAAAGAGAGCAATAGATACATAGATGGATGAATGGATAGATATATGCATACATACATATATATAGAGGACTAGAGACAGATTGATGGATAGATAGATAGACAGACAGACATAGATAGACAGACAGAGATATGAATGGATAAATATGTGATTAGATGAATAGATGGGTAGAAACATACATACATTAACAAACTTATAGACAAAGTTAGAAAAAGACTCAATCAGAAAGATAAAGAAAGATTGGTAAAAAGAAAGAGAAATAAAGAAAAATTAATAGATAGGTACATAGATAGATGGATAGATTGTTGGAAGATAGATTTACAGAAACAGAGATCAATGAATGAATAGAATGACATACACAAAGAAATGGACAGATAGATACATGATTGGATGAATTGATAGATAAATTCATAAATATATTCATACATAGAAAGAAAGACAATTAGAAAAAAGAGATAAAGAGAGAATGATTGGTAGAGAGATAAAAAGATAGATAAATGTATTGTTACAGGGATAGATAAAAGGAAGACAGCTGTACGGGTAGAGAGACAGATACATAGAAAG
>NW_025378845.1:0-9337 GCF_016433145.1 Gracilinanus agilis
ATCAAAAGTATCAATAAGCACATGAGAAAGTGTTCTAAATCTCTAATGATTAGAGAAATGCAAATCAAAACAACTCTGAGGTATCACCTCACACCTAGCAGATTGGCTAAAATGAAAGAAGGGGAGAGTAATGAATGCTGGAGGGGAGGTGGCAAAACTGGGACATTAATGCATTGCTGGTGGAGTTGTGAACTGATCCAACCATTCTGGATATCAATTTGGAACCATGCTCAAAGGGCTATAAAAGAATGCCTGCCCTTTGATCCAGCCATACCATTGTTGGGTTTGTACCCCAAAGAGATCACAGATAAACAGACTTGTATGAAAATATTCATAGCTGCGCTTTTTGTGGTGGCAACAAATTGGAAAAGGAGGGTATGTCCTTCATTTGGGGAATGGCTGAACAAACTGTGGTATATGCGGGTGATGGAATACTATTGTGCTCAAAGGAATAATAAACTGGAGGAGTTCCAGGCGAACTGGAGAGACCTCAGGTAACAGATGCAGAGCAAAAGGAGCAGAGCCAGAAGAACATTGTACACAGAGACTGATATACTGTGGTAAAATTGAATGTAATGGACCTCTGTACCAGCAGCAATACAGTGACCCAGGACAATTCTAAGGGATTTATGGTAAAGATGCTACCCACATTCAGAGGAAGGACTACAGGAGAGGAAACATATAGGAAAAACAACTGCTTGAACGCATGGGTCGGGGTGGACATGATTGAGGGTGTGGACTCGAAACTACCACACCAATGCAACTACCAACAATTTGGAAATTGTTCTTGATCATGGACACATGATAAAACTAGTGGAAATGTGCATCGGCCATTGGTGGGGGGAGTGCGGGAGGCAAAGGGGAAAGTAGGAGCATGAATCATGTAACCATGTTAAAAATGAATATTAATAAATGTTTTAAAAAAATAAGAGACTTGTTCTCTGGTGCCCCTTCTATATCCTAGTCTATTATACTGTTTATATTGTTGTATACAGAGCTTAGGCAGACAGTTTTTACCTTTTTCATGTCATGTCTTTGGCAGTCTGATAAAGTCTGTGGATCCTACGTCAGAAGGATGTTTATTGCTCAGATTCACAGTTGAAGGAAATGCTAAATTTCAGGTGGAGTATGTGAAAATAAAGATATATTTTTCTTTAATTTTAAATTATAGGGCCTTTGAAATCTATCCACAAACTCCATGGAGGTCTGTGGATTCCAGAATGAGAATCTCCAAACTAAAACTTAAAAAAAAATAGGGTAGATTCTTTCTCTCCTCTTCATCTTCCCTCCCTTCTTATCCTCTCATTTCCTATGATTTTAAGGGCAGAATTTTATAAGAAAAACTCACTGGTTGCAGTTTGTGAGTGATTAAAACTTTACTTCTGTTCTGGCTTAGATCAGTTTCAAAGACAAGCTTGGAGGCAGGAAGTACCTGGTGTGATTTTAGCTACATTTTTCTTCCCCAACACGTTGCCTCATCATGTAGCTATTTATTTAACGTTTTCAAGATGCGATCTTTGCTGAAACAGTGCTAGGAAAAAAATGCAGAGGTTGCAGGCTGCAGAGTAGGAGAGTTAGAAATGTCCTCTGTACAATGACCAAGATGGGAATTACAGACAGCCAAACGTGGCAGGAGTGGAAAACCTCTGCAGAGATGCAGCCTGGCTACCATTCCTGCAGGGTTTATGACCACAACTACTGAAGACCCAGAAGAGAAAGTTCTTGTCACCTACCTCCTTCACACTCTCAAGTGGACCAGCATCAGAAACTCATATGATTTTATCAGTGGAAATACCATTAAAGAAGAGATATTATCATCTGCTTTGCTACTGTCCTCTGAGGACCATGGGATTTCATCTGATTTGCAGATGAAACCTTCACTGTGTAATCTCCCCCATTGAAATGTGAGCTCCATGAGAACAAGGGTTGTCTTACTGTCTGTTTGTATCACCAGAGTTTAGCCCTGAACTTTGCTCATAAAAGTGCTTAAGAGTCACTTCATTCATTCATTCATTCATTCATCATTCATTCCTTCATTTCTTCATTCGGCAACATTCTTTCCCCAATGCCTAAAATGTTAGCCCTCCTCACCGCTGCCTCTGAGTAACTGGGACTTCCTTTCTAGGCATGCTTCAGGTGTTACCTTTCACAAGGAGCTTTAGGCAATTCAATCTATTGTTTCTGGTTCTTCCTCATCCTAAAACTGCTTGGCACACTATATATTTTATAGTGTATATATTTATACATGTATTTTATATGGATTATTGTACACTATATGTACATGTTATATCTCCTAAAATAATGTAAGTTCCTCAGGGACAGGGATTATTCTATTTTTTCCTTTAAATTTCTAGTGCCAGATTTGAATTGAGGAAGATGAGTCTTCCTGACTCCAGACTTGGCACTCTATGCACCATGCCACCTAGCTGCCTATAAATGCCTATTTTTTAAATCAATATTTATCTTCATATTATTCTGAATAGTTTACCTGTTCTACTAATTCACTTTATATCAGTTTATGTCTTCCCATACTTTTCTCTATTCATCATCCATATTTCTTCTAGCACCATATCATCCTCTTACAGTCACGTTGCTTGGTTTTTTTAGCCATCCTCTAACTAAATATAATTTCCTTTGTTTCTAGTTCTTTGTATTCATAGTGACACTCTGAATATTTTAATTTGTACAAGACCTTTCTTTTTCTTCTTTTTTTTTTTGGGGGGGGTGGGGTCACTGACCTCTTCGAGGTCTGTATCTTACAATGGAATCTCTGGGCCAAAGGGTAAGGACATTTTACACTTCTTATTTCTTTACAGATTTGTTTTACAAATTTTTAGAAAATGCTTCATATAATGTTAGACCAATTTGCAACTGCACAAATGATATATTAATGCGACGATCTTGTCATCACTCTTCCACATTGACTTGACCTTATGTCAACTTTGTCAATTTATTGGACATGAGGAACAAACTCAGGGTTATTTAGATTCGCAACTGTCTTACTAAAAGGTGATGGGAAACAGTCTCTCATGTGGTTGTTAGTGGTTGTTAATTCTGTTTTTGAGAATTATTTCTCATGTTGTTTGAACAATTGCTGATTAGAGGCTTTGGGCTTTATATACTTCTTTTAACCCTTGTCAGAGATATTCAGTACAAAAATATTTTTCCTAGTCTTCCCCTCTTATCCTAGTTGAATTAGTTTGGTCAGGACAAAGCTTTTCCATTTCGCTTAATTAAAATAATCTCATTGACCTTTTGTTATCCCTTTTATCTCCTATTAGGTCAAAAATTTAGCACCCATAATTAACTGTATAAAGGATATGACCTGCCTCTCTTTTAATTTTGTCTGATTTGATCTTTAATATTCAAGTCATGTGTCCATTTATATTTTTGTGGCATATAGTATAAGATACTGATTCAAATTTAATTTCTCCCAAGTTTGTTTCCAGTTTTCCCAGCAATTCTTGTCATAGGGGGAGTATTTCCTAGTTTCCTAAAAGATCTGAGTTTGTAAAAAATGGTTTTATTGAGTTCAATTATTTCTGCTTCCTTCTTGTATGGTCTAGGTTATGCGAATAATCTGGTCTTTTTTCCATTGATTGCCAGGGTTCACTCTGATGGTGTAGATTCCTCCATTACTCTACTTTTCTATTTTTTAAAACAATTACTAATTATTGCTTTATAACACAGCTTAAAGACTGAAAGTATGATTTCCTTTCTTTTCTTCCCTTTCTTCATAATTTCTCGCAATATTTTAGATCTTTTTTTTTCCTTGAAATGAATTTTGTTTTTATTTGGTCTAACTCAAAATAAATTTTTGTTAGTCTGATTGATAATAAATCTCTAAATTAATTTCAATGATGTTATCATTTGTATTGTTCTGAAACACCTTAATTATGTGGGCTAAATATCCATCCAGTTATTTGTATGTCTTTATTTTTTATTTTTTTAATATTTATTTTATTTTTAATATTCTCCCATGGTTACATATTTCATGTTCTTTCGCTCTCCCCCAAACTCCCCCCGCCCCCCTGTAGCCGATGCACAGTTCCACTGGGTTTTAGATGTATCATTGATTAAGACCTAATTCCATATTATTGATAGTTGGACTAGAGTTATTGTTTAGCATCTACCTCCCCAATAATATCCCCATCAACCCATGTGTTCAAGCAGTTGTTTTTCTTCTGTGTTTCAACTCCCACAGTTCTTCCTCTGAATGTTGCTAGTTTTCTCTCTCATAAGTCCCCCAGGCTTGCTCTTGATCCTTGAATTGCTGCTAGTAGAGAAGTCCATTATGTTCGATTGTACCAAAGTGTATCAGTCTCTGTGTACAATGTTCTCCTGGATCTGCTCCTTTCACTCTGCATCAATTCATGGAGTTCATTTCAGTTTACATGGAATTCCTCCAGTTCATTATTCCTTTGAGCACAATAGTATTCCATCAACAACAGATTCCACAATTTATTCGACCATTCCCCAATCAAAAGACATTAACTCATTTTCCAATTTTTTGACACCACAAAGAGCTTGGCTATAAATATTTTTGTACTAGTCTTTTTCCTTATTATCTCTTTGGGGTATAAACCAAGTAGTAATATGTCTGGATCAAAAGGCAGTTAGCCTTTTAAAGCCCTTTGGGCAAAATTCCAAATTGCCATCCAGAATGGTTGGATCAATTCACAATTCCACCTGCAATGCATTAAAGTCTCAATTTTACCACATCCCTTCCAACATTCACCACTTTCCTTAGCTATCATGTTAGCTAATCTGCTAGGTGTGACGTGGTACCTCAGAGTTGTTTTGATTGGCATTTCTCTAATTATGAGATTTAGAACACTTTCTCATATGTTTGTTGATAGTTTTGATTTCTTTATCTGAAAATTGCCTATTTATGTCCCTTGCCCATTTCACAATTGGGGAATGACTTGGGGTTTTTTTTGTACAATTGATTTAGCTCCTTATATATTTGAGTAATTAGACCTTTGTCTGAGTTTTTTGATATAAAGATTTTTTCACAATTTTTGTTTCCCTCCTAATTTTGATAGCATTGGTTTTGTTTGTACAAAAACTTTTTAGTTTAATGTAATCATAATTATTTATTTTACATTTTGTAATTTTTTCAAAATCTTGATAGGTTTTAAAATCTTTCCTTTCTCAGAGATCTGGCAAATATGCTTTTCTTTGCTCACCTAATTTACTTATAGTTTCCTTCTTTATATTCACGTCATTCACCCATTCTGAATTTATCTTGGTATAGGTTGTGAGATGTTGATCTAGACCCAACTTCTTCTATACTGTTTTCCAATTTTCCCAGCAGTTTTTGTCAAATAGTAGGTATTTGTCCCAAAACCTGTGTTCTTTGGGTTTATCATAGACAGTCTTGCTGAGGTCTCTTACCCCAAGTCTATTCCACTGGTCCTCCCTTCTGTCTCTTTGCAAGTACCATATTTTTTTGATGATCACTGCTTTATAGTACAATTTAAGATCTGGTTGTGCTAAGCCACCTTCCTTCATGTTTTGTTTCATTATTTCCCATGATATCCTTGATATTTTGTTCTTCTAAATGACCTTTGTTGTAGTTTTTTTCTAATATAGTGAAAGTTTTTTGATAGTTTAATAAGTATAACACTAAAGCAATAAATTAATTTGGGTAGGATGGTCATTTTTTATTGTTAGCTTGTACTACCCATGAGCATAAATGTTTTTCCAATGGTTTAGATCTAATTTTAATTATTTGGAAAGTGTTTTGTAGTTGTGTTCATATAATTCCTGAGTTTGTTTTGGCAGATAGATTCCTAAGTATTTTATATTGTCAAGGGTGATTTTAATAAAATTTATCTCTCTAACTCTGCTGCAAAGTGTTGGAAATATATAGAAATGCTGATGATTTATGTATGTTTATTTTGTATCTTGCAACCTTGCTAAAGTTATTGATTATTTCCACTAACTTTTTAGTTGATTCTCTAGGATTTTTTTAAGTAGACCATCATTTCATCTGCAAAGAGTGATACCTTGGTCTCCTCATTGCCTATTTTAATACCTTCAATTTCTTTTTCTTCTCTAATTGCTACTGCTAGTGTTTCTAGTACAATGTTAAATAATAGAGGTGACAATGGGCATCCTTGTTTCATGCCTGTTCTTAATGTGAATGCTTCTAATTTATCCCCATTGCAGATGATGTTTGTTGATGGTTTTAGATATATATAATTTATTATTTTTAGGAAAGGCCCTTCTTTCCCATATTTTCTAATGTTTTCAGTAGTAATGAGTATTGTATTTTGTCAAAGGCATTTTCAGCATCTATTGGGATATGTGATTTTTGTTGGTTTACTTGTTGATATGGTCAATTATGTGCATGGTTTTCCTAATGTTGAACCATCCTTGCATTCCTGATATAAATCCCACCTGATTATAGTGAATAATCCTCATGATCACTTGCTGGAGTCTTTTTGCTAGTATTCTGTTTAAGATTTTTGCATCTATGTTCATTAAGGAGATTGGTATGTAGTTTTCTTTCTCTGTTTTTGATCTACCTGGTTTTGAGATCAGTACCATATTTGTGTTATAAAAAGAGTTTGGTAGAACTCCTTTGCTTATTATGTCAAATAGTTTGTAGTATTAGGATTAGTTGTTGTTTTAATGTTTGATAGAATTCACTTTTGAATCTATCTGGTCGTGGGGATTTTTTCTTAGGTAGTTCTTTGATGGCTCATTCAATTACTTTTTTCTGATATGGGATAATTTAAGTATTCTATTTCTTCTACTGTTAATCTAGGCAATTTGTTTTTCTGTAAATATTCATCCATATCACCTAGATTGCTATATTTATTGCCATATAATTGAACAAAGTAATTTTTAATTATTCAATAGTTCTTTTACTTACAATTTTATTAATTTCTCCTTTAACTTCTTTATTCTCTAATTTAGTTTTTAACTGGGGATTTTTAATTTGTTCCCTTTCTAATTTTTTGATTTACATGCCCAGTTCATTGATCTTTGCCCTCCCTAATTTGTTAATACATGGACTCAAGGATAAAAATTTCCCCCTTAGTACTGCTTTGGCTGCATCCCACAGATTTGGGTGGGATGTCTAATCATTGTCATTCTCTTCAATTAAATTATAAATTATTTCTATGATTTGTTATTTTTTTAATTTTAAACATTTATTAATATTTATATTTTTAAAAAGTTAACATGGTTACATGATTTATGTTCTTACTTTCCCTTTCACCCCCCGACCCCCCCCCCGTCCCCTGGCCAATATCCATTTCCACTGGTTTTAACATGTGTCATTAATCAAGACCTATTTCCAAATTGTTGATAGTTGCATTGGTGTGGTACTTTCAATCCCCAATCATGTCCTCATCAACCCCATGTATTCAAGCAGTTAATTTTCTTCTGTGTTTCCTCTCCTGCTGTTCTTCCTCTGAATGTGGTACCGTTCATTTCCATAAATCCCTCAGAATTGTCCTAGGTCATTGCATTGCTGCTAGTACAGAAGTCCATTACATTCTATTTTACCACAGTATATCAGTCTCTGTGTACAGTGTTCTTCTGACCCTGCTCCTTTCACTCTGCATCAGTTCCTAGACGTCTTTCCAATTCACATGGAATTCCACCAGTTTATTATTCCTTTTAGCACAATAGTATTCCATCACCAGCATATACCACAATTTGTTCAGCCATTCCGCAATTGAAGGGAGTGATCTCATTTTCCAGGATTTTGCCACCACAAAAAGCACAGCTATAAATATTTTCATGCAAGTCTGTTTATCTGTGATCTCTTTGGGGTACAATCCCAACAATGGTATGGCTGGATCAAATGGTAGGCATTCTTTTATAGCCCTTTGAGCATAGATCCAAATTGCCATCAGAATGGTTGGATCAGTTCACAGCTCTACCAGTAATGCATTGATGTCCCAATTTTGCCACATCCCCTCCAACATTCATTACTCCCCCCCCTTCTTTCGTTTTAGCCATTCTGCTAGGTGTGAGGTGATACCTCAGAGTTGTTTTGATTTGCATTTCTCTAATTATTAGAGATTTAGAACACTTCCTCATGTGCTTATTGATAGTTTTGATTCTTTACCTGAAAATTGCCTATGCATGTCTCTTGCCCATTTAACAATTGGGGAATGGCTTGATTTTTTATACAATTGATTTAACTCCTTATATATTTGAGTAATTAGACCTTTGTCAGAGTTTTTTGTTATAAAGATTTTTTCCCAGTTTGTTGTTTCCCTTCTGATCTTGGCTACATTGTTTTGGTTTGTACAAAAGCTTTTTAGTTTTATATAATCAAAATAATTTATTTTACATTTTGTAATTTTCTCTAACTATTGCTTGGTTTTAAAAACTTTCCTTTCCCAGAGATCTGACAAGTATACTATTCTGTGTTCACTTAACTTATTTATAGTTTCCCTCTTTATATTCAAGTCATTAACCCATTCTGAATTTACCTTGGTTTAGGGTGTGAGATGGTGATCTAAACCTAATCTCTCCCATATTGTTTTCCAAATTTCCCAACAGTTTTTGTCAAATATTGGATTTTTGTCCCCAAAATTGGGCTCTTTGGGTTCATCATATACAAGTCTATTCCACTGATCCTCCCTTCTGTCTCTTAGCCAGTACCATACTGTTTTTTAAAAACATTTATTAATATTCATTTTTAACATGGTTACATGATTCATGCTCCTACTTTTCCTTTCACCCCCCACAATCCCCCCACCCATGGCCAATGCATATTTCCACTGGTTTTGTCATTTGTCCTTGATCAAGACCTATTTAGAAATTGTTGGTAGTTGCATTGGTGTGGTAGTTTCCAGCCCACATCCTCAATCATGTCCACCCCGACACATGCGTTCAAGCAGTTTTTTTTTCTTATATGTTTCCTCTCCTGCAGTCCTTCCTCTGAATGTGGGTAGCATTCTTTACCATAAATCCCTTAGAATTGTCCTGGGTCACTGTATTGCTGCTGGTACAGAGGTCCATTACATTCAATTTTACCATAGTATATCAGTCTCTGTGTACAATGTTCTTCTGGCTCTGCTCCTTTCGCTCTGCATCAATTCATGGAGTTCATTTCAGTTTACATGGAATTCCTCCAGTTCATTATTCCTTTGAGCACAATAGTATTCCATCACCCGCATATACCACAGTGTGTTCAGCCATTCCCCAAATGAAGGACATACCCTCCTTTTCCAGTTTTTTGCCACCACAAAAAGCTCAGCTATAAATATTTTCATACAAGTCTGTTTATCTGTGATCTCTTTGGGGTACAAACCCAACAATGGTATGGCTGGATCAAAGGGCAGGCATTCTTTTATAGCCCTTTGAG
>NW_025378846.1:0-2337 GCF_016433145.1 Gracilinanus agilis
TATATATATATATATAAAGAGCCTCACTGAAAGGAGTTTTCTTGTAGCACCAGCTGCTAATGGAACTCTCAGGATTTCAGGTTCTCATTTGTGAAATGAAGGGATTAGATTTGGGGGGATTAGACCCCAAAGAATATTCTTTTTTTTAATCCAAACATTTATTTTTTCAATTTTCTATTCCTTTCATTTTTTCAATTACAAATCATCTAAACAATTTTTTCACAATTGTTTTCTTTTTTTAATTCAAAGATATTTTTCCAATTACACATAATAACAATTTTCAACCTATAATTTCCGAAATTATAAGATCCAAATTGTCTCCTTCCTTCTCCCCTCTCAGAGATGATTAGCAATTTGATCTGGGTTGTACTTGTATTATCATGCAAAGCATACTTCCATATTGGTCATTGTTGTAAGAGAATACTCCTATAAAACCAATCCCCAAAATAAAATTGTAAATAAACTAGTGTGGAAGATAGTATGCTTTGATCTGCATCTGACTCCAAAAGATTTTTTTTTCAGGAGGTGGATAGCAATCTTTGTCATAAGTTCTTCAGAATTGTCCCAGATCATTATATTGCTGAGAGTAGCTAAATCTTTCACAGTTGATTATCATACAATGTGTACAATGTTCTCCTGGTTCTACTATTTTGCTCTGCATTAATTCATTTAGATCTTTCCAGCTTTTTCTTAAATCATCTTGCTCATTGCTTCTTATAGCACAATAGTATTCCATCACCAACATGTACCACAATTTGTTCAGCCATTCCCCAATCAAAGGGCATACCCTCAATTTCTAATTTTTGGTTACCACCAAAAGAACTGCTATAAATATTTTTGTACAAGTAGGTCCTTCCCCTCACCCCTTTTTTAATCTCTTTGGGATGCAGACCTCGTAGTGGTATTACTGAATCAAAGGGTATACATTATTTTTTAACCCTTTGGGAATAATTTCAAATTGCCCTCCAGAATGGTTGAATCAGTTCACAACTCCACCAACAATGCATTAGTATCGCAATTGTGCCACATACCCTCCAGTATTTACCACTTTCCTTTACTGTCATATTGACCAATCTGTTGGTTGTGAGGTGGCACCTCAGCTTTGAATTTGTATTTCTCTAGTCAGGAGTGATTTGGAACATTTTTTCATATGATTATTGATAGCTTTGGTTTCTTCATCTGAAAATTGCTTGTTCATATATTTTGACCTTTTGTCAATTGGGGAATGACTTGTATTCTTATAAATGTGACTTAGTTCTCTATAAATTTGAGAAATTAGACTTTTTTCAGAGAAATTTGTTATAAAAATTTTCCCCAGCTTTTCCCATTTGTTTCCCTTTGTTACATTGATTTGGTTTGTGCAAAAGCTTTTTAATTTAATGCAATCAAAATGATTCATCTTACATCTAATAATGTTCTCTATATCTTGTTTGGCCACGAATTCTTCCCTTGTCTGTAGATCCACTAGGTAAACTATTCTGTGTTCCCCTAATTTACTTTTTTTTCTTTTCTTTTTTTTCTTTCTTTTTTTTTTAATAAACCCTTGTACTTCGGTGTATTTTCTCATAGGTGGAAGAGTGGTAAGGGTGGGCAATGGGGGTCAAGTGACTTGCCCAGGGTCACACAGCTAGAAGTGGCTGAGGCCAGGTTTACTTTTGGTATTACTTTTTATATCTATATCTGATATTGGTATAGAGTGTGAGATATTGGTCTATACCTAGTTTCTGCCATACTTTTTTCCAAATTTCCCAGTAGCTTTTGTTAAATAGTGCGTTCTTAACCCAAAAGCTGGGGTCTCAGATCAAATTGCTTGCCAGCACCAGGAGGGGAAAGGGAAAGGAGGAATGGAGACAATTTAGATCATATAACTTTGGAAAACTTAGGTAGAAATGTGTTAATACATGTAATTGGCAAAATACCTTTATAAGGTAAAAAAGCTGGGTTCTTTGGATTTATCTAACACTAGGTTACTAAAGTCATTTACCCTTGTATATTGTATATCTAATCTATTCTATTGATCTACCATTCTATTTCAAAGAATATTCTTATCTAAATATTTAACTACTCTGAATTACTGCCTGACTATCTGTTTAGGGCTTCCCAAAATTGAGTCCGGAGTGATCTAAGTAAGTGTGTAAAATAAATGGAAGTTGGGGGCAGCTGGGTAGCTCAGTGGATTGAAAGCCAGGCCTAGAGACAGGAGGTCCTAGGTTCAAATCTGGCCTCGGACACTTCCCAGCTGTGTGACCCTGGGCAAGTCACTTAACCCCCATTGCCTAGCCCTTACCACTCTTCTGCCTTGGAACCAATATACAGCATTGACTCCAAGATGGAAGG
>NW_025378847.1:0-4897 GCF_016433145.1 Gracilinanus agilis
AAGGAAGGAAGGAAGGAAGGAAGGAAGGAAGGAAGGAAGGAAGGAAGGAAGGAAGGAAGGAATCAAATTAATAGATATAATGTACTTCAAAAACCTAATATTGTATACATGGTAGCTACTGTCATTGTTATTAGTGGTAGCAATAGTAGTCTGATAAATGCTTCTGTATCCTCTCTCTATAATCTGGCTTTGCCTCCATCTTATACATATAGCTTGTAAAAAAATCTCCATTTGTGAGTGAGTTCCCTGTGTATCCACACCAGACTCTTGGGACAGCTCTTCCTTTTTTCCACACAAGAATTGTTTCCAGTCATTCTTTGGAAGCTCATTTTTGAGAATTTCCTTTCCCCCCAGGGATGACTCCTCTGATATTTTTATTCTCTATAACCTGCTCTAAATTCCTTTGTCTATAAATGAATTTTAAAAAGGTATTTGGGGCTCTTTTTCCCTTAGGGAAAGATTGGTAATGGGCCATGATGAATATCTTTAAATGTAGTATGGGATTAGAACCAGAAGGGGTTTAGAGATCAATTAATTTATGCCCTCTCTTTGTATAGTTGGGAACGCCTTGAACATAGACAGGGAGAGTGATTTGCCCAAGATAGACTGCACAGCAGATAAAGTGCTGAGCCTGGGGTCAGGAAGACCTGAGTTCAAATTTAACCTCAAACACCTTAGCTTTGTGACTCTTCATGAGTCACTCAGTTTTCTCAATTAGAAAATGTAAATAATAACAATAACATCTACCTCACAGGTTTATTGTGAGAAGCAAATGATATAATACTTGTAAAAAGCTTTGTACAATCCCTGGCACATTTTAGGGACTTAATAAATTATTTTTCCCTCCCTCTCAAGGTCATATAAGTATTAAATAACAGCCTGATAATTTGAGCCCACAGTTTCTGATGCTAATCCCAATGTTCTTTTTACTGGCCCCCATGAAGCAATATTATGATATCATAAGGGAATGGACCTCGACTCCATATAAGCATGGCATAGTAAATAACTCTTTAAGTGGTAATGAAATGGGTATGACTACAGTTAGTACAAGAGTTCCATAGATAGAAGTAGAAATGAAAGAGTCCTTGGCCTCAAGGGACTTCATTCTAATTCTAAATATTTTGTATCTATAAAAAAATACAAAAGAAATACAAGACAATTTGGAGGAGGGGAGAGATAACAGCAATCCCTCATTTTATCAAGTCTATACTTTTCCTCTACTACCATAATTCTTCAATTAAGAACCTTCTGTACCTATCTTGGACAAATCACTTTCCCTGTCTGTGTCTAGTTTTTCCATCTATTCAAAGAGAGGGCAGAAATTAATTGTTCTCTAAATCCCTTCTAACTCTAATCCCATTCCACATTTAAAAACATTCATCATGACCCACTAGCAATTTTTCCCAGAGGGAAAAACAGCCCCAAATACCTTTTTTTTTTTTTTTTTTTTTTTTTGCGAATACCTCTCCAGACCTCAGTTTCCTTATCTGTAAAGTGAAAAAGTTGAAAAACATTTGCCTCTTTCATTCCTTCCAGCTCTAAATCTATGCTCCTATGATCCTCTTCTCCATTCTTGAGGCCACCACCCTAGGTTAGATGTTAATCACATTTGATCTGATCATCATTATAGCCTCCAGGCTGATCTCTCCATCTCTAGATTCCTTCCCTCTAATTCACTCCCACAGATACATTGTCTTATGGCACAGAGCTGGTTAGATCACCTCTCTGATGAAAAATCTTCATTGTTTCCCTACCACTTGCTGAAAGAAATCCAGATTTCTCCATTCCCTCCTCCTTCTCTTATCCCTACTCTCCCTCCTTCTCCCTCCTACTCTCCCTCCTTCTCCCTCCTACTCTCCTCTTCCTTCCACCTCCTACCCTTATCATCCTCCTCATCATCTTACCCCTCCTTTTCTTCCCTCTCCTCCTTTCTTCATCCTCCCCCTTCTTTTCAACTCCTTATTCTCCTCCTTTTCCTTGTCCTCCTTCCCATTGCCATTACTAATTTTTTGGGCTAATAGAAACCTAAAAAGTCATCTAATATGACTCTTTGTTTTCTATAGAATGCTTACTCTTTAATTCCAGTCCCTTTCTTCTTTATCTTCTTCCTTCATTTTAAATGTATATAAAAATAAAGTAAATCAAATTTTCCAACCTGATCCTTACAATAATCCTTTTAAGTAGGTACTTTTACCATCCCTACATTATAGAGGAAGAAACTGATCCCATCTAATTTTCCAACTTTATCCACACTTTTCTCACTCTCTTTATATTTAGGTCCCATAATTCAACTACCCTTTCTGGTTAACAAAACACAACAGGCTTATTCCCATTCCCAATTTACTGATGGGAAAACTGAGACTAAAAGAAAAATGACTTGCCAACAGTAACACAGGTAGTAAGAGGGAGAACCAAAAACTTGGACTCATTGTTTGATTCACTATAGAGAAGCCTTTCCTATATATTGAAATCTACCCACTGACCCCAGGTATGGGCCTCAGTTTCCTCATCTGTAAAAAAAGGACAATTGTGCTACATGCTCTCTAAGGTTCTTTTTAGCTCTGATATTCTTTGATTCTATGATTATGAAAAAAACAAAAGGCCAATTCATGTTTCAACTCTCTTGAAAGCCCTAGAGACAGTAAAAGGCAGAGATGTGGACACCCCCATCATACCACTTGGGGGCACTGCTGCCTCACAGAAATTATAGCCCTGGGACATTTATCTGGGAGACAAAAAAATCTGAGAATCTTTGTACCAGAAATGTCCTTAGAATCCATGCAGCAGCAGCTACTCTACTATCTTACAAAGAAAGAAACAATGACTGCCAAGGTTCTTTTGGCAATCTGTAGCAAAGCCAGAACTAGAACCCCAGGCTCCTAACTCCTCATTAAGCCCTTTTTTTTTTTTTTTTTTTTTTTTTTGCTTTTTTGTTGGTCATCCCACATTGCTGAACTTGTAGGCAAGATGGCAGACCAGATTCTATGGAGGACTGTCTTTGTGGAGGAAGCCCAGGTCAGGCTAAAGGTTGGGGATGTTAGACAATGAGAATTTGTTTAAAGAAAAGATGAAGAGAAGGGAAGGGAAGGGAAGGGAAGGGAAGGGAAGGGAAGGGAAGGGAAGGCAAGGGAAGGCAAGGGAAGGCAAGGGAAGGCAAGGGAAGGCAAGGGAAGGCAAGGGAAGGGAAGGGAAAAGGATTTTTGTGGGCTTGTTTTCTTCTTTGAGATTTACTCCATGCTAATTTCTTATTCTTAAGTATTTCCCCATGATATGTGGTAGAAGAGGTGCCACAATGATTGTAAACCTTCATATCTTCTTCTCTAAAATGAGCATACTAAATAGGCTTCCTAGGAAGAGGAAAATGTTTAGTCAATCAGCAAACACTATGGAAGTGGAGGCCCTTATTAATCTGATTTATTGTTGAGTACAGGGATAGGATTGTAGCATCATGGAATTAGAGTTGGACAGTAACTCAGAGGCTGACTTGTCCAATTCCCTAACTTTATAAATGAGGAAACCAAAGACCAGGAAGGTCATAAACTCTTAGAATTGTAGATCTAGATCAGGGAGGGATCTCCAACTTCCTAAATTTATAGATCAGAAAACCAAGTGCCAGAAAGTTTAAGGACCTTAATCTAGTATCACATAGGAAACTTGAGAGGTGAGATTTGAACCCAAGTCCTCTGACTCCAAAGTCTTTCCATTTTAATATAATCTGATTGGAGGGGACCTCGATTTATCTAATTAAGATATCAAGTTAGCTAGGCGACTGTGGCCCCCTAAATGTTTATGTGTAAACAGCACAATTCTCTGGAGGGTTCTATTTGTTCTAGGGCTCTAAGGACCCTTCCTCAGAAATCCTATGAAGGGGATCTCAAGGGATAGCCCTTATTTTCCCCTTCCCATCTCCACTTAAGCCCTAGAATGAAATCATTTTGGTCTTTAACATTAGGTCAAATTAGTGGGGTCTGGTCAAGAGCCTTCCTCACCCAACATAGAAGGACCCTCCAGGCCCAATCCTCATCTCAGCTTTGTGCTACAAGTGAGGCTAGGAGCTGGGGGCCTAACTCAGAGTATGCAACCCCTGATCTGGCCTCAGCCTTGGCCAGAACTTACCTGGGCCAAGCCAGAAGCTGTGAAAAGGCCTGGAGCCCTTCCCAACTCCTCCAAACCTGCCTTGCAAGCACATTCTTGGAGGCTGTTGTAATCGTCTATGGCTGCCGCCTTAATCTCCCTTCACTCCTCTCTAAACCAAGACTGTAAGAGCAACAAGCCCCTTCCCCCCCATCTGATGCCATCTCCCCTTCCTGCTCCAAGTGCATGCGCATATGAGGAGAGATGGGGCTGAGGGGACTTTGTGGGGCATAGCTTTATCCCCCACACTGAGCTCTGAGCTTGATAGGAGAGCTTAGGGACTGGGGGCTTAAAGGGATGGAAGGTCAGGCTGGATAAGGGCATCCTCAAAGTCAGAAGTGAGGAAGGGTAAGGAGAAACAACATAAAGAAAGGGAGAGAATAAGGAATGAGACCCAGAGGGGGAGAGAAGAAGAAAGAAGGGAAGGAGAAAAGGGGAAAGGAAGTATAAGGAAGGGGACAGAGAGATAAGGAGGGGGAGGGAGGGAGAGAAAAGAAAGAGTGAAGAAAGTATAGGAGGGGAGCAGGCAAGGGAAGAGAGAAAAGCAGAAGAAAGAGTAAGGAAGGGGGCACAGGAAGAGAATAAGGAGAACAGGAAAAGGGTGGAGAGAGAGAGAAAAGGGAGAGGGGCAGAGGGGAGAAAAGACAGATGACTGTGGAGGAAGAGTGAGATCTGGGAGAGAGGAAAGGCAGAGTGAGAAAGAGGGTATGTGGGAGAAAAGAATGGAAGAAAGGAAGGAGAAGGAGGAGAAAGGCAAAAATGG
>NW_025378848.1:0-12044 GCF_016433145.1 Gracilinanus agilis
GGGCGCGGGGGGGGGGGTTGAAGGGGAAAGGGGAGCATGAATCATGTAACCACGTTAAAAATGAATATTAATAAATGTTAAAAAAAAATAAAAAAAAAAAAACATTCCTAAAAGCTTTTGGGGCCTTTCCATCACCATGGGCAAACCACGGCTATACCTCCCTAAAAACTATAAAGCCTGCTCAACATGCAGATTGTCTGAGTTGTCAAAGCTTTGGACAAGACCCTGATATTGCTGCCCACATCAAGGTGATGCCATCTGTGGAATAAATAAGGCTTTATACCCAAAGTCTTGAACAGAATGAATTGGAGGGTTGTAAAGGAAAGAGACTCTCAATGCTAAGATAGACTTGAACACTGAGGCAAGGAAGGAAGTGACCACCACATCTGGAGCTTCTGCTGTGGCACACATCTGAAGCAAATGTAAGATGCTTTCAGAGACCAGAAAATAAGAAAATGAAGGGAAGCACTCAGACATATTCTGAAATGAATATGGTATATAAACTATGTAAACTACCAACTCAAAAGGTTGACAGTGAGGAGAGTATATGGAATCCATGCCTTTTAAAGGGCATTGGATTCAATAACTCTTAATTAGAATTGTGTTTAGATAGACATTCAATTCAAGAAATGTTTACCAAGCACCAACTACATGTGCTAGGCACTGTACTAGGTACTTTCACCCAAAGATGAAAAATGACCCAGTCCTCGCACTTAAGAATCTTACACTCTAAGGGAGAGAAATAATGTATGTAGACAAAAATATAATACAAAGAAGGTGTGATGGGGAGCAAGGAGAGAGCTAGATAAAATGCTCTAGGATAAATGAAGAATAGAGAGGAAGCAGGACATAATGGAAAGAACAGTGGCTATGCAGCCAGAGGGGCAGGGGTTCATTTCCTTCTTAGTTCATGTACCTGTTGCTTCTGCTGCTTACTGACCATGTGAGTTTGGGCAGGTCACTTTGACTCCTCAAGCCTTAAGTTTCTTCAACTGTAAAATGTAAGGGTTGGCCTAGACAGCCCATAAAGCCCCTTCTAACTCTAAATCTATGATCTTATCAGAGAATGCTTCAGCTGGGAGAGGAGGGGATCAGGGAATGCTTCACAGAGTAAGTGGTACTTGAATTGAGCCTTATGTATCACTATCAACATTTACATTCTCATTAATTCAATTCAATAAACATTTATTAAGAACCTCCTATATGCTAGGCACTGTGCTAAGTGCTGGAAATATAAAAAGAGCCAAAAGACAGTCCCTGTCCTCAAAGAGCTTCCAATCTTACAAATACATTATTAATACTGTCTACACCTGACCTATAACCACAGGACTTTTTTGGATGTTTCCATCTCAAACTACTTTTCTTGCACTTGGTCAGATTTACATGGATACAAAGGCTTCTGTTTCAGCTGAACTTCCTCCATTGGTTCAGTTAACTATATTCCAAGGGAATATTTCCATAGTATTATAATATACATGTATTTATAATAATAATTCCAAGAGAAATTTCCAACAGAGTATTTGTTACCTTTCACTCTGGCAATCATTTATAAAGTCTACTAATGGTATCTGGTACAAATTTATTTGAAACACCTATTCTACTAGTTATCAAGGCAATTGATGGAAGAATTAAGTCTATTCAAATGACTCTGCTCTCTCCAATCAAGTTAGACCCCCCAAGCTTTCCTTGCAGGTTTAGTATTACTCCCCTGCCAGGCCTCCTCTGGGAACATTTCCTCATTTATTCTACTTCCCTAAGCAAACAGCTATATTTGCCAGTTCCAAGAAATGGGTGAAAAGACAGCTCATGTGCTTAAAATTTCATAATCCCTCCCAGGCTGATCAATCTCCCAAAGCCTTTCAAGTTTAGAGAGAACAGATTATCCAATGTTTTTCTGGGCCTGAAGCTCAGGAAAGTTCAGTTTCCATAGAGTCAGGGCAAAAACTAGGCAGGACTGCAGATTTGTCCAAATACTCTGGATTAGTAATACTAGAGATATAAAGTTAGCCAGAGTCATGCATGAAATGGGCAATTCAATACCATTGAAATCATGGCTAGAATGGATTTGAGGCCTGGGAGGGAAGAAGACTTTAAATGCTAAAAAAGGCATGAACATTTCACATTATAAGCAAGGAAGGAAAAGTCTGTATAATGTTTGGAGTTTCTGTTTTTGGCATATGTTTGAAGCAGCCAGAAGATTGAAGGGAACCAATTAGGTTTACATTTCTAGACTATTAAGATAGAAAGAACACTGAGGGCAGGGATTGTTTCACTTTTGTCACTGTATCTTGTTGTAGAGAATCTCCTGCACCTAGCACAATGCCTGGTACATAGTAATTAAATAGTTACTTGATTGGAGTCAAAGGACTTTGGTTCAAATCTCCTCTCTGGGACTTTTGCCTTTGTAAACCTTGAGCAAGTCAGTTAACCTCCAGGGGTTCAGTGCCCTCAACTGTAAAATGAGAGATTTAGATTCCATAGAGTCTAAGTCATCTTCCAGGTGTTCTTCATCTATGATTCTATGAACTTAATTCAAGTCAGTTAGGTTGTTTCTTTTAAAATTTCTCCTCGTCCCTGTCATAACTAACTGGGCTTCTCATTCTTATTCTCTCCTTTTATCAGATAAGGATAGAGACTCAGATTTCCCAGCCTTAGACTAGAGTCTGTGATCCAAGTCTTGCTGATGACCCTGATAACAAAATCCATGCCCCTTCCCTCCTCTTCCCCCGTCCCACTGAGGATCGCCGGTCCCTGACAGCGCACGGACAAGCACCCGCACAATAGTGTCCCGTTCTCTGAGACGTGAGGACTCTAATAGCCCTGTCCCGACTCAGTGACCATGGAGCCTCCTTCTGAAGAGCACAAACAAAACTCAGACTAAACGGCAAGAAGGGGCAAATAGATAAAAGGATGGTATTCTTCATGTCCTGTAGACTTGCCAGTCAATCAACAGTACTGCAAATAGAGTCTAGATTCAGTGCCAGCCCTGGAGAGCCTCAGTGAGGAAGGAGGACAGCTGCTCAGAAACAATGGCCAGCCTGAATGGGGCCCATCTGCTGCCCCGAGATGAATGGGGAGCCACTGAGTCTTGTGGACCTGCTGATTGGTGGAGCTGTGAGAGCAGCCAGGAATCCAATGAGCCAGGCACACACCCATCAGTGTCGTCTGCCCAAGGAACAGATGAGCGTCCGTAGTCACTTATCCTTCTCGACATCTGTCCTATCTTATTAAATGTCCTTTTAGGCCACCCCATTTAAAAAAAAAACACCCAATGCTGTAGTCTAAAAACAACCAGCACCACAGTGTTTGATTGCCTTGCTCTCTAATTAGTTTAAACCATTTTGCACAATCATTAGCTTACTCAAGGTTCGAGTAACATTTTCTGCTGGGAAAGTGGTAAAAAACATCCATGCTCCACTTAAGAGAAAGGCAGAGGACAGAGATATATTTTCATGAGATGGACATTTTAGTGTCTACTAAAGCCACCTTCTTACCTTATCCCAAAGACTCCTATTCAACACATTAGGTATTGGGTATCTCTAGGAACAAGGCACAGCCTCCAGCTCAACTAATTTCCTAAGTCAATATAGGTCAGCTTAATGGTGCTGCTACGGTCCTGAACACTGGAATTCTGATGAAGGGTCTTAATTTAGGTCCTCAAAGATCCTTTCTACTGCTCTCTCTGTCATTAATATGTCCATTTGCTTCAACTCCTAATTACTGCCTGTAATGTAGGGGGAGGGAGGAGGAGGGCCTGGCTGGTTGGGGGGCTGTAGAACATGACCTATAATTTCATTGGTAGAGGCCAGTGATGGGCAAGCTTTTTAAAGAGGGGCAAAAGGAAAGGAAATGCTCATCTGTCAGTCTTTTTCTAAGGCAACTCTTTCGAAGTTTCATTGTATTGTATCCTACTCATTGCATTTGTCAGTAGGAAATGCCCAGGGAGAAAGAGAAACTCCCTCCGTCAATGCAGATTGGCATTTGCTCTCTACAATTTACTATCTTATTGACTCTTTGAGGAACCAAGACACTGACTTGCCTGGGATCACAAAGCCAGTGTGTGTCAGAGTGTGCATGGGTGAGATTTGAACCCAGATTTTACAGTTTTTTGAAACTTGTCTTCCATGCCAGGAAAACATCAAGTTTCTTAGTTGTTATGAACATCAAATAAGAATAAATCAGAGCAACCGGTGATACAGTGGATAAGAGGACTGGACCCAGAGTCAGGAAAACTCCAGTTCAAATCCTGCCTCAGACACTTACTAGCTGAATGACCCAAAACAAGTCACTTGACCTTTGTCTCTCTCAGTTTCTTCAAATGTAAAATAGACATAATAATAGTACCTACTTTCAAGAATTCTTGTGAGGATCAAATGTAATAATATTTGCACTTTGTAAACTCTAAAGTGCTATGCAAATGCTAGCTGTTATGATTAGTGCCTAATATATGTACAAAGAAGCACATTCTTATGTAGTCAAATAATTCTTGATTTCATCAGTATAGGAACTAATATAGATAAAAACCCTTCCCCTTCTTAGGAGAGGGATCATTCTGGGGGCAGCTGAGTAGCTCAGTGGATTGAGAGCCAGGCCTAGAGACTGACACTTCCAGCTGTGTGACCCTGGGCAAGTCACTTAACGCCCATTGCCTAGTCCTTACTGCTCTTTGACCTTGGAACCAATACGTAATATTGATTCTAGGATGGAAGGTAAGGATTTTTTTAAAAAGAGAAAGAAGAGGGATCATTCTAAGTTATTGTAGCGAAAAAAAAAAATCCATCATCTTATTGCCAGTTTTCTTAGGATGAGCCTCTGCCAATTTAGATTGGCCAATTCTTTGATGATGAATATATAGTCCTTCAGCAGCACCAATCTCAAAAGCTTTCCAAATTGGCAAGAACTTGAAGGTAGTCCTTGAAGACCCCATAAATCTAGTCTAGTCATAAATTTAAAAAAAAAAAAAAAGGCCACATTTCCCTGCTCACCTTTACCTTGTCTGGTCTGCCCCATCTGGGTTGAAAGGGAATTTGCTAATCTCTTAGGACTGCAATATAGTAAAACACCTACTTTTTTATGAAAACAAACAAACAAACAAAAAAACACCTTTACCTTCCATTTTAGAATCAATAGCTAAGCAGAAGAGCAATAAGAGGTAGAAGATGGGGAATATTGTGACTTACCCAGGTCCAGGTAGGAAGTGTCTGAGGTCACATTTTTTTTTTAAATTTGAAAATGTTTAATTTAATTAATTTAGAATATTTTTCCATGTTTACATGATTCATGTTCTTTCCCTCCCCTCTTTCCATCCCCCTCCCATAGCTGACGCACATTTCCACTGGGTTTTACATGTGTCATTGATTAAGACCTATTTCCATAATATTGATATTTGCACTAACTAGTGTGATTGTTTAGAGTCATATCCCCAATCATATCCTCATCGACCCATGTGATCAAGCAGTTGTTTTTCTTCTGTGTTTCTACTCCCACACTTCTTTCTCTGAATGTGAATAGCATCTTTCTCATAGGTCCCTCAGAATTGTCCTGGATCATTGCGTTGCTGCTAGTAGAGAAGTCCATTACATTAGATTGTGCCACAGCATATCTGTCTCTATGTACAGTGTTCACTCTGCATCAGTTCCTGGAGGTCGTTCCAGTTCACATGGAATTCCTCCAGTTCATTATTCCTTTGAGCCCAATAGATACCACAATTTGTTCAGCCATTCCCCAATTGAAGGGCATCCCCTCATTTTCCAATTTTTTGCCACCACAAAGAGCGCAGCTATAAATATTTTGGTATAAGTCTTTTTCCTTACTATCTCTTTGGAGTATAAACCCAGCAGTGGTATGGCTGGATCAAAAGGCAGGCAGTCTTTTAAAAGTCCTTTGGGCATAGTTCCAAATTGCCATCCAGAATGTTTGGATCAATTCACAACTCCACCAGCAATGCATTAATGTTGAGGTCACATTTGAACCCAGGACCTCCCATATCTAGAACTGGCTTTCAATCAACTAACCTACCTAGCTGCTCCCAACCTTAATTTTTTTCGTCTCTAATTGCTAAAGCTAACATTTTGAGTACAATGTTAAATAATAGAGGTGATAATGGGCATCCTTGCTTCACTCCTGATTTTATTGAGAAGGCTTCTAACTTATTCCCATTGCAGATGATGCTTGCTAATGTTGTTTTTTTTTTTTTTAACTTTTTTTAAAAAAGCCTACATCTTATTTTGAGGAAAGGCCCTTTTATTCCTATATTTTCTAGTGTTTTCAATAGGAGTGGGTATTGTATTTTGTCAAAGGTTTTTTCTGTATCTATTGACATAATCACATGATTTCTGTTAGTTTGATGATTGATATTGTAAGTTATACTTTCATTTTTTTCATAGAATTTGCTATTTGGCCACATATACCCCAGTTTCTACTTAGAAAGATGATTTTTTAAAACCCAACTGAAAGCCTTTTACATCTAAGCCCATTAAATTTGACCTAATTTTATAGTGTATCCACATCTTTTTGACTATGTGACCTATCCAAATTAATTATTTTCAATATTCTCATAAGAAGCTACTCACAGTGAATCTCCATATCTGCACATTACAGTCATTCATTTGATATATCACAGTTAGACTCACAGTGCATGTATGAGCCCAGGATACACACAATCTCAGCATAGTTGTCAAGATTCTTTTTCTCCTTCAGTACTCTTACTAGATCCTCTCTAATATAAGGATCCTTCAATACCTGTTGCAGATCTCTTGAAAAAGTTACCTTTCCCTTTTATCCCTTTGACTAAATGCTTAAAATGTTTAAAGTTTGCTAGTTTCCTCTCCTCCCTCAAATCCTTCATGATACTAAATAGTAGCCTATTATCAGCAAGGATGTTTTGCATCACAGAAGCATCTATTAGAAATTCTCCCCCAGAGCCTTGTAGCATTATAAAATCTAAGCAGCAGGAAGTCACATTCACTGAACAGACCATTTGTAAAATGTATGAAGCCAAGAGTCACTGTGAGCAATTTTTCTCTGAGAAGAAACAATTTGCATAGCCCAGATCTGCAGAAATTGTTTACAAGTGCATTATAAATGCACTTGTGTGATTGAGGGCAAAGGAACAGTTTCTGTCTGTCTACAAAAAAGGATCATTCAATATACAGAAGTGTAAGGATGCGATTTGTCTGTATAGAAGAAATAGTCCCATAAAGGGTGAATCTCAATATGATTTTCTCTTTCTGAACCAGGAAAATGTGACTTCTGTGTTATGTGAGCCCTTTTTAGATAAGTATGTGGGTATCATATTTTTAATTTCTGAATTACCATCCTGTGAATGTAGAAATTTATTTATTGGGGTGTGGGGGAAAAGCAGACCTCTTTCTCTTTTATTCTGGTTATTTTTAAAAATTCATTTAATTTGCAAAATACAATTTAAATAAATAGTGGGAGTAGATAGTAGGAGCTAAAGAAAACCCAGAGGAAGGAGAATTTTATTTGCTGAAACTCTGACATTATTATGTATTGGCTTCTAGTCTAAATTGTTACATGCAAATGAGTGAGTCCTATGGATTTGCATCCAGTAATGAGTACTCTGACATGGTACTTGCCATTATGTGCAGGCTATTAGCAGTGAAAGCAATTTGCTATGTATAGAAATGCTCCCCCCCCCACCCCAACCCTTAACCTAAAAGTGGTAGATTGACAACTGAAAATTCAAAGATTCCAACTTAAAAAATTTTTATATGATAAATACTAAACATCATTTATTTTTGACATCAGTAAGCCTTCCACCAAAAAGTCTCATTCAATTCCAAATTCTATTTTTCCAGAGCAATGAGTAACTTTATGAAAGAGCAGCTTATAAAGCAGTCAGAGGTTGTTACAAAATCTGTGTACATTTGTTACAAATTCTAAAGTAGGTGAGTATTGAAAATAATGGGATTGGTATAAACTACTAACATTTGTGTAAAACATGTAAACTACATGACATTTAAAGGCAAGATCCCTGTAGTTTAATGTGACATGGAGGGGTTTATAACAACTTCAGAAAAATCTACTTAAATTCTAATTTATCTAGACTGGCTATTTATGGAGCTAAAATTCTTTGGTTGCCAATATTCACAGAAGGGACCTGATGACCATCTAGGCCTGTGTTGGTGAACCTATGGCATGCATGCTGGAAAGGGCTACTCCCCTCCCTCTCTCCATGCTCAACTGAGGACATTCCTCACTTCACTTGCCCCTCTGTCCAGCAGCCCAATGGGAGCACTTCCTCCCTCCGCTGTCTAGGGTAAGGGGGCGGCTTACATGCAATTTGGGCACTCGGGCTCTAAAAGGTTCACCATCTCTGGTCTAAGCTAATCCTACTTGACAACTCCAATAAATAGCCATTAAGCTTCAACTTGAAACCCTTCAATGAAAGAATTCTGTCTTTTAAGACTGATGCTTTCACTTTTGTCCAGCTCTAAAGTTTAGACATTTTCCCCTTCCATTAAGCCTCAATCCATCTCTCTGCAATGTCTCCTATTTTTCTAAGTCTTTCCTTCAGGGGCTAAGTAGAAGGAATTGAATTCTGCTTCCACAAGACATCTTTTTAAATACTTGAAGACAATCTTTTCTATGTCAAACATTTCCACATCATTGAATAAAGTCACGTATGGTATGGTCTCCAGGCTCCTTATCATCTTGTCCTCCCTCTTCTGGACACATTTTAGCATGTCCTTCCTAAATGTCCATTCCTAACATATGGCACCCAGAACTGAACCCAGTTCTCCTCCAGGTGTGATCTGATCAGAACAGAAAATAGCAGAGCTATCACTTCTCTGATTCTGGTCATAATACCTCTCTTAAGGTGACTTCAGATGTTGATTGCCATTTGATAGTTGACTTATTTTTAAGCATATAGACCATTAAAATCCCCTGATCTTTTTTTTTTTTTTTTACAAAAATTATTGCTAACCATTCTTCCACATTTTGTATTTTTGAAGTTCATTAAAAAAAAAAATACTAAGTGGTTCAGTGGCTCGAGAACCAGGTCTGGAGATAGGAAGTCATGGGTTCAAATCTAGCCTCAGACACTTCCTAGCTGTACGACCCTGGGCAAGAGTCACGTATCCCTCATTGTCTAACCATTACCACTCTTCCTTGGAACCAATACATAGTATTGATTCTAAGACAGAAGGGTAAGGTTTTTTTTTAAAAATCCAAGTGTAGAACTTTACTTATCCTTATTCGATTTCATCTTATTAGAATCAACCATTTATCCTAGCTTTTAAAAATCTTTTTTGGATGCAGATGTTGTTATCTAATGCATTAGCAATTTTCCCCTGATTCAAGTATCTAAAAATTTGATATGTGCTACCTATGCTTTCATCAAAGTCACTGATAAAAATATATCGGTCAGCCCAAGATGGGATTACTTCACTGGGAACCTCCCTTCAAAGTGACATAAACCTATTAATGACTACTCTTTGGGTTCAGTTGTTCATCTCAATTAGCAACCATAATTCCTCTTCCAAAATAAATCTGGATGGTTATCTACATACCCCAGATATAAAGGAAGCAAAGTATGTTGGAAGGAGGAAAAGGAATAGTGTCAGAATAATTGGGTTCAAGTTCTGGCTCTAGTGCCCTCTTTAAGCCTAGTTCCTCATCTATAAAATGGAGATAATAATCCATCTACCATCTACTTTAAAGAGCTATTATAAAGATCAAATGAAATATGATATACTATGTAAATATAAGCTATTAATATAATTTCTGCTTTTGTACCTTGCACTTTGGGAATTTGAATCTAGTCTATAAATGTCATAGATGAGGACTCAGTATACCAGCATAATTATTTGGAGTAAAAATTCAGTTTTTGTGCTTGAGATCAGCTATTCTAAAAAGTGAGCCCAGGTAACTGACTGATAATGATACCCTGAAAGCCTATATGCACATCTATGAAACAAGTATTATTCTCCACCATTTTGTAGGGAGATGGAAGTACAGAGTGATGATGGACATAGTTAAGATTATAACTGACCCTTAGCTCCTGACCAGTTACTAAGAATGAAGACCTTCCTTGTGTTGCTAGAGGAGTTAGAGGCTCATGGTTTTTTTGGTTTTTCATTTTCACTAAAGTCCAGGAAATGTCATGGCTCACTTTTATTCTTTCTACTTTACCTTTGTGGGGGGCTAATTATATCAAATATTTATAGAATTCTATAAGTCCAGAGCCCCCAGAATAGGGAAAAAACTTTCATTTCCCTAGCTATTGAGAAAATATTGGCAGAAACTCTGTTCTGTAGTACACTGAAAGCATCTCCTTTAGCTGTAGAATTCCCCCTTTTTACCCTTCATAGAAAATACTCTCATAATGCAATAAATGTCATCTTCTTGTGGGCAGAAAAGTCCCTTATCAAGTGTCAAAGAATAAAAAATATATAGATGCCTCAACTTGAGACAGAAGCCTAAGGAAACAAGCAAAACTATTATAAAGGCACAAATAGAAAATAAACCATTTTTAAAAGAAGCAGAGATTCTGAAGGACTAAACAATGCCAGTCTACCAGGTAGCAATGAGGCATATAAGGTGGAGAAGTAAGTGGAGCCTGGATAAATTCACCAGGTCCCAGCAGCACTAGGAGGTAGATATATTCAGTAAAACGGTAAATTCTCTACAGGAAGAGAAACACTTAGGCAAATCAGTGAGCCATACAAGACTGCAGCTACTCACAATTATAGTCAGTTCTATGATCAATCTGGAATTGTAAGCACCCTTCATTTGTAATTGTAGCTATTTCTGCATGATACATTTTTTGACTCTAGAGATTACTTAGTTCAACTTCCTTGTATAGATGGAGCTAAGATCTAGAGAGGAAAAAGGATTAGTGGAGGAACCTATTTACCTGTACATACACATTCCCCTCCCCCCCCCCCACACACACACACCATTGGTTTTCCCCTGGAGGTAGCATGGTACAGTGGAATTGGCATTGTTTCTGCAATCAGAGGACCTGGGATTGGATCTTACCTCTGATACTTATGATCTATACGTCCTCAGGCACTTTGTTTAATCTTCTAGAATGTTAGTGTCCTCATTTATTAAATGAGTGGGTTGGTCTGGATGGCCTTTAAGGTGCCTTCCAGGGTTAAATTGATGAACCTAAATTATTTATTTTAACTGTTACATTTTATTGTAGAAAATATGATTTCCTAACATTTTTCATTATTCACCACTTTGTAAGTTTTAAAATTAGGTGGAGGGCATATAAGACTCTGGGAGTATACTGGTTTCATGTTAGAGATGATGCATCTTTGGAAAGGAATCTACTTTCCTTTAAATAAAGAAGAATATGAGAGAGGAAAGAAAGGATGCACACAGATAATATAGCAACAGAGCTTGTTGAGATTCTCCAAACCTAGTTAACATATATTTTGCCACTAAGCACCTTTAATGCAAAAGTGGGCAAAACTTTAAAAAGTAGTGGAAAGTAGGATAAAAAATACGGTTCAGTTTTAAGAAATGAAAGAGGCCCAAGACTTATAGATTACTCAGAAACTTCATAAATATTTATCATGAATACTTTTCTCCAGAAATTAGAAAGCACTAGAACTGATATGTGCCAAGCTATATTACCAAAAAAAATTTTTTTTGACACTTCACAAACAGGAAATGGCAGAGTCATACCAAAACTATTATCTGTGTGCTGTAAGCTGACCATCTCATTATAGCAACAGCCAAAGTCAACATCAAATTAGAAATAATATGATGAGAACTTTTTTCATCATATTCACTTGTTTCAGTCATATCCAACTCTTTGTGACTCCACTTGGGTTTTGCGTAGTAAAACACTGGAGGCTTGCTATTTCCTCCTCCAGCTCATTTTACAAATAAGGAAACTTGAGCAAATGGGGTTAAGTGACTTGCCCACAGACACACAGCTAGTAAGTGTTTGAGGTTAGATTTGAACTCAGGAAGATGAGTCTTCCTGACTCCAAGTCTGGTACTCTATCCAGCACACCACCGAGAGAGAGAGAGAGAGAGAGAGAGAGAGAGAGAGAGAGAGA
>NW_025378849.1:0-8330 GCF_016433145.1 Gracilinanus agilis
ACGGGTTGAGAGGGCAGTAGGGGTTGGGGAGGGGGCGGGATCGGTTGGGGGAAGGGAACGGGTTGAGGAGAGGGTGTGTCAGGAGCGCTTTCATAGGAGGAATCCTCGAAGGCGGAACTATTGAGGAATAATTCTCTCTTTTGTTGGAACTTTTTTATAAACTGTTTCCTCCTTCTTAAATGCTTAGCATGTTTTTTTATATAAGCCAGCAGTTGCTCTTGGCCTTCCTCCATATTCTCCAATCTCTTCTCTATCTTACTAATTCTCTCTGAGTTAGTGTCATCCAGCTTCTCTGGCAGTTTCTTTTGAGAGAAGTAAAGATAAACTATTCCGCCTACTATGAGTATTATCACACTTACTATCACACCTACATACAGTGCATCAAACAATCCTGTAAGTGTATTTTCTGTTGTTCCTGTTCCAAAACAAATCAACGTAACAGTCCATAATATGGACTGGAACCAGAGTCTTATAGTTTGAATTCTAGTATATATTTCCGCAGTAATGCTTCGAAACCCCCACATTCTTACTCACAGTAGATATCACTAGTGGGCAAGGCCTTCCTCTTACTAAGGGTTGGGCTATAGAACTAGTTGTATTGTTTTGGGTCAAGACTTCCTTTTGTTCCTGCCTGGCTGAGGACAAAGGCTATAGCCTGAGGCTGAGTACTAGAGATAAAGCTCTTTGAGGGTAGCCGGGCTTTCTGCCTGAGGCAAAAGTTGGGAGTGCCTTTCAAAAGCTAATTTTGGTTCTGGGAGGCTCTATTGGATTATAAAGGTCTGAAGAATTTCTTTTCTTTAAAGTTATGTGCCTTCTACTGTGGGGGAAAAAGAAAATGCGGCTTTTTAAATTCTAGCTGGCCCCACCAGGCTTTTGCTTTTTCTAAAGGTTTTAAAACTAAAAGTACGGTTTGAAATAGAACAGAGTTTAAGCCTATTTGTAGCCTAAAAAAATTTACTCTCCCTAATTCTACTAAATAAGTCTAGTGCCTCCTGCTTCTATTTGGCTGCTTTTTAATCTTATTCAGGTGTGCTCCTGGCCTGGCTAGGAGAACTGAGCAGTCCTTCCCAGGTGTGGCCAAGGCCTCCTACTACGCTTAGTTCTTCCCTTAAGACAAAAAGGCAACCTAGCTAAATTTTCAGGGTCCCCAGGTTTTTTGATCTCACCAATCTAGCAGCTTTATATCGACCGAAGCTCCACGGCGTGCTGTGAGAAGGCTGACTTAAGGATAGGTATAAAGAAGAATTCAAGAAAATTCAGAAAGATTGAGGGAATTCGAGAGACCGAGTGGTCAGCCAATAATGTAAGAATTAAATTTTAGTTATTATATTTATATATTAAAATTATGTGGCCGCCAGGAATCAACAATTCAGGTTGATTCCGTAATTAAATCAGACCCAAGTCAGCATCGGGTTGAGGAGTTTATTTACAATCAGGAAGGTGAGTAGTGATAAAGAGAAGAGGGAGGTTAGAAGTCTAAATAAATGAAGCTGTAAGCCGCAAGGCCCAACAGCCGGATAGGCAGAGTTTAGAATTGGCCAACTAGGCCAAGGAAGCCAGCCTAACTCACCCACGTGACAATACAGAGTGTAATCTGTCTGTGGTCTCAGGAGATGCTTCTTCTTCCAGTTCCAGACGCCCACTCCCTCTACAGGAAGTTCACTAACTTACTTAAAGAGAATGTGTCTTTCATCACTTCCTGTGGTCCACCTCTAATTCAAATGGACAAATGGCAGTTTCTACATTGATTTGGACTGCCCAAAGGGCAGTCCCTTATTCTTGATTTGTTACTTATTGTCACGTGTGGGTAACTCGTCTCCCCTCCCCACTAAGGGAGGTGGGAGTGACATCATTAGCACGCCTAGGTCGAGTAGATTTTTGACTATTAAATGGGATCTGGCTAATTCTATTTACACAATCCCCCCTGATGATCATTGGGTGCCTAGTCACCCCAAGTGATCATGTTACACAAACATCTTCTACCACAAAGGTCCTTCTAACTACAATAGTTAGAGATAAGAGGGAAATGGAAAAGAGAGAAAGCAAAACCAATGTTTTGCTAAGCGCGTTGACAAGAAACCCAATTGGGGGCAGTCCCCAATCAGCATAACATGTACAATTAAGGTAACTGTTCAAAAACCCATCAGTCCATTCATTAGTACCCAAAGTTCGTTCTGGATCACTTGATGCAACAAAACCCCATCAGTTCAATCAATTGCAACCCAAAGTTCATTCTGGATCTCTTGATTAAACGTAGGTTCTTCAGGCATCTCTCTGCAAACAGTTCATTCTCTGGATTTAAGGAATCAGCAAGTTTCTTTCCCTGAGAATTTTCTCAAACAAAACCAAAAATTAAATCTTGGATATAATAAAAATACGATTAATCTTGGATTTTATAAAAATACAATCCCCCCTGACGTGGGTATTTAGAAAGAAATACCCAGATCAGCTCAATATATACAGTTGAGTCATGGGGTTGCATGAGTCAATTCAAAAGAAAAAGAAAAGAAAAAATATAAAAATCAAATAGAAGGAAATTGGAGTTTTTGAAAAAAGAAAGGCATTAAATCAAATTCAAATATCAAAAGTTATGTACCTAAAAAATTTTTGAAGAAAACAAAATAAAATTTATAACAGGCCCTTGTATTAGGGTCTAATCAATTATAATTTCCATCCTACTAGTCTGTAGGATACAATGCAGTAATACTGCACTTACCCATTTGCAGCTAAGACTACAGGAAGTTGCCATTCTATAAGAGAGAAAAAAGGACCAGATTTATGCAAGGGAAGTGTCTGTCATTCCCTTCATTCTCAGGAGTATATGGGTGAGCCAGATAATAGCCAACCTGTGGTACCTGACTGGCAGTGTAGTTCGGAGAGTCCTACGTCTTAACATATGTTAAGCGTCGCAGCTTCGATTCTTACACTGAGTTCAAGTCCTCAGTGTTGGCGTGGGAGTACCTCAATCCCACCTGTATATGTATGATCTCTTTTACCTCGTGCTCCTTGGCACTGTGCAGATGTTCTCAGAAATCCCATTGGATTTGTCGGTCGGTCTTCATGACCTTGTGCTTTCCTTAGCACCATTAATGGCTCATGTGTTCCCTTCTCCTGGAATTAGACAGAAGCATTAATCACAGTCCCATAACATTTAACAATATATGGCAAGTTCTTGGAGTCTAAACCTTGTGAGTAAGCATTAATATTACAGCAATTATATATATATTAAAATTATAGCATTGCAAAAAATGAAAAAATTAAGTGATTATATGTACTCAAGTACAAGAAAATGAGAAAAAAGACAAAAAAAATATCAATTATTCTATTAAAAGATATTAAGAAATCAATAAGAAATTAGAATAAAATCAGGGAAAGAATCAAGACAAACCAATGATTCCAAATTAACATCCATGAGTCCATGAACTGTTATCTCCAATGCAGGTAACAGGAAACAGTCAATCAGGTTCAATAGAAGATGCCCTCTTTACATGTGAGCAATGAATCCAAGAGTCCTTTTCTCCAATCTTTATAGCTGTTGGGGTGGTTATTAAAATTTCAAACGGCCCATCCCACGAAGGCTGGGTTGCCCCCGTGCGCTGGAAGTTCTTTATATACACTTTGTCTCCTGGATTCAGGTCGTGAAGTGAAAAGTCTATTGGTCCTGCTTGTACTGCAGTTCCAGATTCATGGAGTTCACGCAGTCTGTGTTGCAATTCCTGTATATAGGAAGCAATAGAAGTATCTCCTCCTAATAGTGATGTATATGCAGGAGAAAAGGGTTTAGCCTGTATAGGAGGATGTCCAAAAAGCATCTCATATGGTGAGATGTGTAGATCTCCCCTAGGTCTGCTTCTAAGATAAAATAGAGCTAGAGGGAGAATTTCAGGCCATTTTAGATGTGTCTCAGTACATAATTTGCCAATCATGGTTTTAAGTTCTCTGTTCATCCGTTCAACTTGGCCTGAGCTCTGGGGGTGATATGGTACATGGAATTTTGGAGTTATCCCCAGGCATGAATATATTTCAGATAAAACTGAATCAGTAAAGTGACTCCCTCTGTCCGAGTCAATACGTGCAGGCAGACCAAAACGAGGAATAATTTCTTTTAAAAGCACCTTGGCAACAAAGGCTGACGTGGCTCGGGCAGTAGGAAATGCTTCCGGCCACCTGGTCAGTTGATCCACTATGACCAGACAGAATTTATATTGTCCAGCCTTTGGCATTGTTATGAAATCAATTTGTAGGTGCTCAAAAGGTGTGTAAGCTAATGGACGCCCACCAAAAGCCTTGCCACGAAAGGCGTGTTGGTTATATGCTTGGCAAGTAGGGCAAGCTGCACACACTTTAGAGGCTATAGTGGTTATGCCAGGAGCTATCCATACTCTCTTAACAGAGTCCACGATGCCCTGGGTACCAAAATGACCATTTTTATGAATAGATTGGCAAAT
Source organism: Gracilinanus agilis (assembly GCF_016433145.1). Lineage (NCBI taxonomy): Eukaryota > Metazoa > Chordata > Mammalia > Didelphimorphia > Didelphidae > Gracilinanus > Gracilinanus agilis. The sequence goes on from NW_025378849.1 coordinate 4,449, forward strand.
TTGGCGATAAAAGTGTCTAGGGAGCAGGGGTTTTCCTTCAGAGGACACCCATACTCCATTTATCTGTTTGGCTTTAAATTTCTGCTTCCATTTTGTTACTTCCTTCTCATCATAGGAAAGTGATAAATTTAAGTCATCAGTGGTTGTTAATGTTAAAATTAGTTCAGGCCCTTCTATTGCTGCTAGCTTTGCAGCAATATCTGCCCGATTATTTCCCTTAGAGACAGGGTCAGTTCCACCTGTATGGGCAGAGCAGTGAACCACAGCTAGGGCTTTTGGTAGCTGGAGAGCAGAAAGAACTTCATTAATAATTTTTGCATTAGCTATAGATTTTCCAGCTGAGGTTAAAAATCCTCTCTGGAGCCATAACATACCCACTGCATGACATATTCCAAATGCATATCGAGAATCCGTATAAATTGTAGCCTTTTTATCTTTGGCAATTATACATGCATGTTTTAGAGCCATGAGTTCTGCGGCTTGAGCACTTAGATTTGAGGGCAGTGAAGCTGACCATACAGTGTTAAATTCTGTAACTACAGCAGCTCCAGTGTAGCGTATGCCATCCCTCATAAATGAAGAGCCATCAGTAAATAAAACTAGATCAGGATTCTCTAAAGGAGTGTCCAGGAGATCGTCTCGAGGCTTTTCAGCCATGGACACTAGTGTTTCACAATTATGTAAAGGTTCTTCCGAAACTGGTAAATCTGGAAGTAAGGTGGCTGGGTTAAGGGTTGTACAACGTTTTAAAGTAATATTTTCATTATTTAGCAAGGTTATTTCATACCTTGTAATTCTCTGATCAGAAAATGCCTGTGTTCTATGTCTTAGCAGTAATGCTTCCACTTCATGTGGGCACATAATTGTTAATGGGCATCCCAATACTAGATCAACAGTTTTCGTCACTAACAGAGCTGTGGCAGCTACACCTCTAAGGCATGGTGGTGCACCTGCAGCTATAGGGTCTAGCTGAGCTGAATAGTAAGCAATTGGACGCTGGTATGGTCCCAAAGTTTGGGTTAAAACACCTGAAGCTACTCCTCTACGCTCATGTACATATAAAGTAAATGGTTTGTTATAATCTGGGATGCCTAGAGCAGGAGCAGACAGAATAGCTTGTTTTAAATTCGATAGAGCTAACTTGTGTTCTGGCTCTAATTTAAGTGGTTCAGGGACTGAATCTTTTGTTAATGCTATAAGGGGTTTAGTAATCTCCCCATAGCAAGGGATCCATTGTCTGCAGAAACCTGTTGCTCCTAGGATTGCTCTTAAGTGTTTTTTAGTGGTAGGATTGCTCAATTTTTGAATATTTTCAATGCGCTTAGGGGATATATGTCGTGCACCAGCTGTCAAGATGAACCCCAAATATTCCACTCTGGGGAGACACCACTGCACTTTTTCTTTTGCTATCTTATGTCCTCTTTTATGTAACTCTAAAAGAAGATGTTTACTATCTTCTTGGCATGTTTCAGCATCAGGTGAAGCCAGGAGCAAGTCATCTACATATTTAATCAATTTACTATTTTTAAATATTATATTTTCTGTATCTTGGCTCAAAATCTGTGCAAAAATACACGGGCTCTCGCAGAAACCTTGGGGAAGACGGGCCCATGCCCACTGAGAATTATTCCAGGTAAAGGCAAATATATGTCTGGAATTCTCATGAATGGGAATTGAGAAAAAGGCGGAGCACAGGTCCACGACCGTAAAGTAAGTGGCTGTGCTGGGAATAGAAGAAATAATTGTGTTTGGGTTTGAAACCACTTGGTGTCTCTTTATAACATGATTGTTTATAGCTCTTAGATCCTGAACAAATCTATATTGGGGTTTTCCATCTGGGCCTAATTTCGGCTTCTTGACAGGTAAAATAGGTGTATTATATTCTGACTTGCACGGGATTATTATTCCTTGCTCAATTAGTGAATTTATCACTGGGGTAATTCCCTCAATGGCTTCTTTTGATAAGGGGTACTGAGGAATGGAGGGAACTGGTCCTCCTTTTGTTCTAATCTGAACAGGTACAGCTGATTTAAGTAGGCCTACATCAGTAGAAGATGTAGCCCATAGAGACTCTGGAATATCATCTGGGATTTTAAAAGTGGGAGGCTCTTTTACTTCCTGCTCTTCTGAAAGAAGTACAGGGAGTAGGTTTAAAGAGTCCTCTGGCAATTCCAGTGACATAGAACCATCTGGATTGCAAATTATTGTGGCTCTAAGTTTACATAATAGATCCCTTCCCAGTAAATTTGTGGGGGATCCAGGCATTAAAAGAAAGGAGTTTTCTATTGATAAAGGTCCAAGGCTTACCATACGAGGAGAAAGTTCTGGGACCTTTTGAGATGTCCCTGATACCCCTACTACGTTTAGAGAGCCAATAGAGTTACAGTTTACATCTGGTTTGCTCACCAGTACTGATCTTGAAGCCCCAGTGTCTAATAAACAACCGTAACATGAATTACCCACTTTTAGGGTTACATAAGGTTCCTTACTATTTGGGGGGGAATGTACAGGGATAATAGGCATTAGAACATCATGGTCAGGAAATTCAAAAGTTTCCCTTTCTGATTCCAAAGCCGTCCCTCCCCCCACGCACCTTCATAAAGATGCTTGGGCTCCATGGGCACCCCCCTGAGGGGCATTAGCACCCTGATTAGTTCGGGGGCGAGCTCCACTTGAGATATACTGTTGTGGGGTCATTTGGTATGAGCTATCATCATCCCGAGGTTTATTTTTAGCATTTCTATCATGCCTAAAATTGCTATTCCCGGAATCATCATCTTTATTATTGCTATTCCTGTTTCTGTTGTTATTCCTATAGTTATCTGTTGGCTGGGTATTATTTCTGAGTAGTCTCAAGAAAGTCCTACAAATCCCCATTGTATGGCCCTTCTTTATACAGAAATAACAGAAAGCAGGTTGATTGTTAGATTCTTGGAGAGGGGCTATAATCTCTCCTTTATTTTTTTGGTTTGCTTTTAGCATTTTGATTTCTGCTTTTAAACTATCTATCGAGTCAGTATCATCCTCCTGTTCTTGGCTTCTAAAAACATAAGATGCTGTCTTCCTTAATTCCTCAAGGCCCATTTTATCCCAATTTGGGCAATGAGTCTTAAAATAGTCTTTGACTACTTTGCAGGAATTTTTAACAAATTGTCTACGTACATGTTTTACTTCCCGTTCTACGGTTAAGTCAAGGTCCATATATATCCTTGCAACCTCAATCAGTCTGTCCATAAAATGGGACGGAGTTTCATCGGCACGCTGTTTAATTTTTTCAAATTTGTCCCACATGTATCCTGTGTCAGCACAAGCTTTTATAGCTGTTAATAATGCTTGCCTGCCATCATGTAATTTTTTAATATCTGTTGGAGAGTTGTAATTCCATTTTGGATTTGTATGGGGCCAGTTAGGTGAGTCTTTACTTTTATTACGATTGGCCCTATTAATGATCCTCTCTTTCTCACCATGTGTCAGAATTGCTCCTAAAACATTTTCAACGTCCTGCCAAGTAGGGTCATAAGTATCAAATATATTTTCTAATGTTCTTAAAACTAAAACTGGGTCTTTTTCAAAACTAGGCATATTCTTTTTCAATCCATCTAAATCATCAAGGCTGAAGGGAGTAAAGTGTCTTACAGATACCAGGTCTCCTTCAGTATTAAAAGTAGGTACTTCTCGTAAAGGAAATAGTGTTCCTGCAGCAATAGCTGTATCCCTGAATGTCTGTAGGAGGGGCTGAGGGGTGGGTTGGACAGGTTGAGGAGGTGGGAGCAGGACAGGCTGGGGATGTAGCCGTATGGGTTGGGAAGGGGGTGGGATTTGTTGGGGGGAGGGGACGGGTTGAGAGGGCAGTAGGGGTTGGGGAGGGGGCGGGATCGGTTG
>NW_025378850.1:0-5784 GCF_016433145.1 Gracilinanus agilis
TATATATATACATATATATATATATATATATATATATATATAGAGAGAGAGAGAGAGAGAGAGAGAGAGAGAGATGCATATACAGAGAAACAGAAAGACACAGAGAGATAGAGGCAGAGAGAGACACATAAAGACAGAGAGAGATAGAGAGAGAAAGATAAAGAAAGACAGAGATACAAAGAAAGATATAGAAATATACACACCGAGAGATAGGCAGAGACAGTGAGACACACACCCAGAGCCAGAAAGAAACATAGAGACCCAGAGAAAAACAGAGAGATAGAGACACACATAGGCAGAGAGAAGCAGAGAAAAATAGAGAGACAGAGTGAGAAAGACAAGGAGACAGAGTGGGAAGGAGGAAAGGAAGGAAGAAAAGAAGGAAGGAAGGAAGGAAGCAAGCAAGCAAGCAAGCAAAGGAGGAAGGAAGGAAGCAAAGCATGGAGGGAAGGAAGGGAGAGGGAAGAGGGGAGATAGTAGAAGGAGGAAGGGAGAGAGGAAGGACTTCTGCCCTCAAGAAACTTACACTCTATCTCATTAGATTATAAATTAAGGGTAAGAACTATTTTTTGCCTCTTTTATGTATCTCCAGCACTTAACATAAGTGAATGAATTCTATACTCAGAGACAACTCATATATCAGTTATTAAACATATACAGAATAAACACAGACAGGAATTAGATCTATGATTTCACTGATATAGGTGACTCCCAGATGAGGGAATTTCTAACAATTCAGGTCAACACCTTCTCTGCCAGTATAATCCTTGAAATTTACCCAGAGTATTGATATATGATTTGCCTGGTGTCAGATAGTCTGCATGTTGGACACACTTGAGCCCAAACCTTCATAGTTCTAAGGTCAGCATTATACCTATTCTACCTATCTTGCTTTTCTTTTATTCAAGACAGTTGAAGAGGTGACCACTCCCAGTTAAGGAGACTTAGAGGTGATACTTGAATTTCATTTAGAAAAACCAAAAGTGTTCTGCGATGCAGAAGAATGGAATAAGTACATTACAGTCATGAAAGAAGACCATAACAAAGGCAAAGACAGAGAAGATGAGACTGTGTGGGAAAAACTTAGAAAACCCTGGTTTGATTAGAAAACAGTAAAGGAAAGAGATCCATGTATAAAGAGACAGGAAGGAGAAGTTGAGACCAAGATTTGAAGGGCTATAAACTTCAAGGAGTGGAATTTATATATTATCTTAAAGCAACAGAGATCCATTATTGTTCATTGAGTAAGGCATGTTCAGATCAGCCTGACAACCACGTGCAAGAAAAATTTGAGAGAAGAAAGACTTGAAGTAGGAAGACGAGTTAGGAGACCTATGAAATGGTGAAAACTGGTTTGACTGGGATAGCTCCAGCCACCCAGTATGTTAAGGCTTAATAGATGCATGCTAAGTCTTACTAAACCTATAAGTGAGTCCTGACACCTCACCACTTCATCCACTTGCTTGGGTACCACAATTAGAGTTCAGTTTCATAGATCTCTTCCCCTCATTCCTTATTAGTCTGTTCAGAAAATACCTCATTTTAGTGATTCAGGTGGTACCTTCCCCTATCAATGAGGAGGCAATCTCTTTTTAGTCCTAGGAAGGCTCTAAAATTCAATGCACATTTGAACCCTAAAGAGCTTTTGGCCTTGATCTGGCTGTGAATGCATTTCACAACTAAAATGGGCTACCCCACTTTGAACTGACCTCCGATTGAGGGCCACAGAGGCTGTACACTCAGATTATCCCCCACTGACATCTATTTTCCTTCTACCTTTGGAGGTAGTAATAGAGTTTTCCTAACTGTTATCCTTGAATATTGATTGTCATCTGAACCAAACCCTACCCTTTTGCACTTTAAGGCCATACCAATAATCTGTTACTGTTCAGTCATTTTTCAGTCATGTCCAATGCAGTGACCCCCATCTGGAGGTTTTCTTGGCAAGATACTGGAGTGGTTTGTTTACTATTTCCTTCTCTGGCTCATTTGACAGATGAGGAAATCGAGGCAAACAGGGTTAAGTGACTTGCCCTGGTTACACAACTAGTGTCCAAGGCCAGATTTAAGCTCAAGAAAATGAGTCTGCCTGACCTCAAGCTGGGAATTCTATCTACTGTGCTACCTAGCTACCCATACCAATAATCTAGAGGAGAGATTATGAGAGCCTGAACCAAGATGGTGGCTCTAAATATAGAAAAGAGACTGAATGGGAGATGTGATGGAATAAACAAGATTTAGGAGCCTTTGACAGGTGAAATATGTTCTCCTTAGTTCTCTTAAAACTTCTTTTTTAAACCCTTACCTTATATTAGTGGCTATTAAGGCAGAAGAGTGATAAGGGCTAGACAATTAGGATTAAGTGACTTCTGCAGGGTCAGACAGCTAAAAAGTGTCTGAAGAACCCAAGTTCTCCTGATTCCAGCTCTATCCACTGAGTTACCTTGCTGCCCCCTCCCCCTTTTTTTCATCCAAAAATATTTAGTACCTTCAAGTGATAGCACAGCACAGTAGGGAGAATTCCAGGCTTACAGTCACAAAGAACCAAGTTTAAATCCCAATTCAGTTACTACCTGGGAAGGTCACTGAACTACTCCCTGCCTTCCTTTCTTCATCAGTAAAATGAGGGCATTGGATTCCATATCCCTCATGATCCTTTCTGGTTTGGAATCTATCTGCAGACTAACAAGAGAGGTCATGGCCCTTGGTCTGTGGTGGTCCCCAGGAGCAAAGTCTGTCCTTGGCAGGGTGGTGAGAAAGCTCATCAGCCGTTGCTTTTGCACATCAAGGTTTCTGGCCACCATGAGGGTGGTGCTCTACCTCCTCAGCCACAACAAAGCAGTAGCCTGCTTTCTGAGGGAAGGAGGCAGAGAATCAGCATGCCAGAGCCGGAGGGAGGAGAGGAGAGAGGAGAAACACTCCTCAGAAAACATCCCCTCATCTTTAAGAACTGGACAGATGTCAGCAGTGAGTGCCACAGCTTGACTGAAGGGAGTTTTATTTTGTTGTTTCCTGTGTAAGGAGACTTTGTTTCCTTAGTCAGAGCCTTCCTTATCCCCCTGGTATTTTCGCCAGTAATTACACCTCCTGAGGAACATCCCACAGTTACTTCCTTAGACATTTGGCTTCTCCGGGGTTTTACAATCACATAAGCCCAGCTTTTGAATCTCCAAGGGAAAGCCACAGCAAACAATGCGGCTTCCTCCATCCAGATGGACAAAAAAAAAAAAAATTACAAAGGGGAATTTTCTTACTCTGGGTTTCTTTTTATTAAGTCATTTATAAAAATTCACCGATGACTTATAAAACTTTTCAGAAACTCCCCTCCAATTCATAGAAAAGAAAACTACCAGGGGACTTAGCTAGAGCAAAGTGTGTCCATTCCTTTTGGATAGCTTTCCCACATAAAAGGAAATAACAATAATAAAAATAAATGATATTTACCTAGAGCTTATATGTTTACATTCCTGGTTTGAGTCCAGTCCCCACTTGCCATCCTTGAGCCTTCATGGCCCAGCACCAACTGAGCATGTGTTTTAGGGATGCCCCACCCCAGGGGTACAACTGTTATAGGTAATTTATAATTTACAGATAGACTGAAGTAGTGAGTAGGTAAAAGGCAGACTAAGCTGGCTGGATGAGAATATTCTAAGCCCAGATTGTTCAAAGGGGTTTTGTCCAGAGAGACCGAGTTGACAGTTTCCTGCTTTGGAGGAGAGGTGTGAAGCTGGAAGCTACTGTTCAACTAGCCTAGGGACTATTTGGGATCTCCATAGAGGTCTACAAATCAAGACATAAGAGGAAGATCTAGGTAGAGTTGGGAGTTTTCCTGCAGTTGGTGAACAGCTTCAGGAAGTCCCGTACTCCCTAGCCCTTGTGGCTTATCTTGCTGAGACCAGAAGTGTTCCTGAATCTAAACTACACCTGGAAGTCATCGAGGACATTGTGTGAGATTCCCAAAGCCCCTGTCACACTCAGCTAAGCCATGGCTGGCTGGCTGTTAGGTAGTTTAAGATTAGCCCACTCAACCGCCACCATTCTCTGGTAGTTGGTACCCAGACCAGAGGGTTAGAGACCCCTCTCCCTCCAATCCCACCCTTACCAAACCGTTAATCTTAACTTTGTTACAACTTCCTTGTCATTCTCTCCCCCAACCATCAAGAATCCACAGAGATTTTAACTGTATCCCTGGCTGTTGTGAAAGTTCAGTTACCAATCTGTTCCCCATTTCCCTTGAAGTTTCATTAGTTTTATTTGTTACCCCTTTCCCCAGTGGGGTCTCTGTGCCTCATTGTGTGTTGCCCTGAGTTTTCAGTTTCTTCCCTGTCAGTTGTCAGTTGTGAGTTTCCATTCTTTCACTGCCTGACTGACACATCCAACAACCATCCACACTATTTGTTTGGTCCTCTCTGGTTCTGTGTTTGCCACCTGTTCACTGCTCAGTCTGAAACCTCTGGCAGTTCAGTAAGTCTGAGGATGGTGCTAATGAGGTCCAAACTCAGGGTCACTCAGTATCCCAGAGAAAGAGTTCTTTCAAGGCCCACTGTCAGAAGCCCAAACAGACTTTCTCATCAATAATGTGTGCAATTGATAACAAAGGTAAGGGTGACAACAGTGAGGCTGGCTCATTCCACTGGTATCACTGACACTGGGAAAAAAAAAACAACTAAGCAGAACAGAACCTTTTTTTCCCCCAAAAAAAACCCCCTTACTGTCCCTCTTAGAATCAATACTGTGTATTGGTTCCAAGGCAGAAGAGCGGTAAGGGCTAGGCAATGGGAGTCAAGTGACTCATCCAGAGTCACATAGCTAGGGAGTATTTGAGGTCATATTTGAACCCAGGACTTCCCATCTCTAGGCCTGGTTCTCAATCTACTGAGCCACCTAGTTAAGACACAGTACACAATCTTTTGATAGTCAATAATATTATTTTCATTTTAAAATACTACCCTTAGTATGTTTCAGTCATCATATTCAATCAATGAATTAATCAATTATCTATTGGGTGACTACCAATGCTAGGTGCTGGAGATACAAATAGAAACAATCTCTACTCTCAAGAAATTTATGGTCTATTAAAGGAGACAACAAATGCATATATAATTATAGGTATCCCTTCTACACCACAACTTTCACCATCGTGGTTTTGTTAGTTTAAAGGTAGGCATAAAAAATTAAAGGGGAATCTTGGGAGAGTTTTGTGGAAGCCGCAGACAACCTGTGAAGTCCCGTTAATGACAGAAAATGTTTAGCAGCTCATTTTTACTGAACATTGACCTACAGTTAGCCTATGCCCAAAGACTTAAACCAAATGGTACAATCAGGTACTATAAACACCCCATGAAAGAAAAAGGAAAAATTCTGATTCTCTGGTATGAAGGGAAAGTCAACAAATTTTACATGGATTTTCCAGATCGTAAGACCACCTTGCCCCTAACCCCCATGAGATGGAAGGGATAAATAAATATGCACATAGTAAAATACAAAGTAGTTGGGGAAAAGGGCACTGACTTATGAGTGGGGAGGCTTCCTGTACATGGGACTGCTTCAAAATTATAAGGGTTCAAGTCTGGCCTCAGACACTTCCTACCTATGTGATTCTGAACAACTCATTTAACCCCAACTGCCTAGCCCTTACTGCTTCTCTGCCTTGGAACTGATAGTACAGAAGGGAGGGAGGGAGGGAAGAGGAGAGAGAGACAGAGAGAGACAGAGACAGAAAGAGAAGGGGGAAAGGAAGAGGGAGAGAGAGAAAGACAGGCAGAGAGACAGAGACAGAAGAAG
>NW_025378851.1:0-3591 GCF_016433145.1 Gracilinanus agilis
AGGAGAGGAGAGGAGAGGAGAGGAGAGGAGAGGAGAGGAAAGGAGAGGAGAGGGGGAGAGGGAGAGAAAACAAGTAATGGTTACATATATATACAAATTCACACCAAACAATGATCAGGATAGTGAGGGGACTGGAGACCATGTCATGTGAAAATTGGTAAAAGGACCCGAGGATATTTCTTTGGGTGACTAGGATACATGGGAGATACAAAATAGCTATGTTTTAAGTATTTGAAAAACTAACCACAGAAGAGATTTGTTCTCTTTAGCTCTAGAGGGCATAACTAGTAGAAACAGGTAGAAGATACAGAGAGATAGATTCAGGATTGATGTGAAGAAAACAGTCACCTACAGGTAGAATGGAAGGCTCCAGCAGACAGTGAGTTCTCCCCAAGGGTGCACTGAAGGTGGCTTATTGGCACAGGAATTGACTGTTACAGTTTCAGTATGAGCATTTATATCTCAAAAAAATGGTTAAATGCTACAAAACATGACTTGATTCATTGTTTTATTGATTATCTAGACTTGTGAACATTAAGGAGAAAATGTTAATAATGCAGAAAAACCTAGAACTCTGTATGTGTGTATATGCGTGTATGTGCGCTCACACACACACACACACACACACACACACACACACACATTCCCTCTGACCATGAGTGCCAAAGAAAATTGACCAGAATACCTTTGATTCCTCCTCATTGGAAGTCTTTGAAGGGAGCTTGAGTGGCATCTCAGGGGAATTGTGGAGGCGATCCTATTCTCATTCCATAACTAACTTCGAGATGGTGTAGTTTTCCTTCAACTAGTCTCAAAGGATTTTCTTAGAATATCTGAAAGAAGCAGTGTTTCTTATAGAAGCTCCAGGGATTTTTTTTAACTTGTGGAAATATGTTGTCCTTGGGCTATCAGGACCCTGAGACTTTCAGTGGCATTCCTGAACCCCTGGCTGACCTGGATGCCCCACTTTAACTTCAACACCATCTAATACCACAAAAACTATGGCTAGCCACTCAAGGTTCAGCATATGCCCTCTATATTGCCCCAGGAACTGGTATAGTCACTAATTGAGTTCCTAGAAGGTACCCAGACAGCTTCCTTCCCTGGAGAGGGCCTAGTGACAGAGGGACTTCTTACAGAAGTTTTTATTATAACTCCTGTTAAACTTTCCTGGCAGAAATCCTTCTGACCCCACTGTTTGCTGGCCCTCTCTTGCTGTCTCTGATTCATAGGTAACAGGGCTGTCACCAGTGTGAGTTGTTGAGACACACTCAAAGCAGATGTGATGTGATTTAAACTCAGAAGATCAGAGTTCAAATCCCAATGTTTTGGCTTATCCAAGTGATCCTGAATGGGTCGCTCCCTCCAGACCTTAGTGTCTTCATCTGAGACTGGAATATGGAAATCAATTGGGAATTATGCATAGAAAATAACTAAAATTTCTATATAATTTCACCTAAAGATCTCACCACAAGACACATAAACTCAAAAGCTTAATGACAAAAAGAAAGGTCCCATATACACAAATATACTTATTACTGCACTTTTTGTAGTAGCAAAAAAATGGAAAAACAGTAGGTAGGTGCCCAGCGATCATGAACTAGCCAAAAAAGTTAGCTTTTATTGGCTGAAAGAACCAAGGAATTCTACCTCAGGTACTACTGGTTGATCCTGGGCAAGCCAGTTAAATTTTTTGAGCCTTCCTCTCCCTATCTGTAAAATAGTACTCATGTCACAAAGCTGTTGTGAGGATCTAATGAGATAATGTTCAGAAAGTACTCTGTCAGCTTAAAAGCACTCTACAAATGAACTGTTATTCTTATAGCGTGTGTTTCATTAAATCTGGAAAGGGAACTCAGTCTTCTGGGATTCCAGGGATGGAAACAGGACTAGCTTTCTAGTGTTCTTTTCTAGACCTATAGTCTAGATCTTTAAAGGGAAAATGTATTCCACATTCTAGGCTTCTGCTTTGTTTAAGGAACCCTGAAAAGAATTATGCAGCTTGGGTTTTTTTTGTTGTTTTTTTAATGTAGCAATTTCCACCCCCAAGTTTTCCAGGCCTTTATTTATTCCATAATTGAAGACAGGACAATTGAGTAGAGCTCAATTGGAAAAATCAAATGTGTGTGTGTGGGGGGAGGGGGAATGTTGCATCTGACCACAAAAATGCTTGCTGGGGTTGGGCCATTTTCTTTCTTGCTTGCTATCCTCTAATTGTATTTTAGAACAATGTGAACCATGGTCTCCTAAATTCTCAAAGCCTCCCTTGGCTCCCAAGACTTCAATGCCCTGGTCACTGGCTTCCCTGGGACCTATTCTCTCCCCCTTCCTCCTCCACAGTCCCTGCTTCCCAGGGGCTCTGGAAAGCCTCCTTACCCCGATCCCAAGTCTTCTTCCTGCTCTTTCTTTTGCCCCTTCAGATTCAACTCTCTCCAGACATCACCTCCACCCCAGTGCCTACCATTAATGATCAGGGCTTTCTCGGAGTGACTTAGAGAGAGGGGCCTTGTCACAAATAAATCAGTCCACCAGTTAACAAGCAATTATTCTCTACTATATGCCAAGTTCTAGAAATTAAAAAAAGTTTTTCAACCCTTACCTCTTGTCTTAGAATCAATTGGTTCCAAGGCAGAAGGTAAGGGTTTTAAAATAACTAAATAGAATACAAAGAAATGTGCGAAGCAGAGAGAAGGAAGCAGGCTCAAAGCCCCATATCCACTGTTTATATCAATACTTTATCATTTAATTAAGGAAGAGGTAGGGAAGAACTATCTCTGTGGACATAGATATTGTCCTTCCTCTGTGTTAGTAGATGGTCTTCCAGAGAGGAAAATCCATTACCTTGCAGCAGCCAGTCTGGTGTCAAGGCTCTCCAAAATGAGTTAGACTAGTTCTCAGATAACAGAAAGAAGGCCATCATCAGACTGAGGCTCTCAAAGACATTCCAGTTTAGTAGGACCTTCATGGCTTGTGCTCCCCTATCCCAGCCTTTGAGGTCCCAGGCTCACCACCCTACCAAAATATGACCTCAAAGTAGGACAGATAACCTCAACATCAGGATAAAATAATGACAACAAAATGTGAATGAAGAAGAAGAAGAAGAAGAAGAAGAAGAAGAAGAAGAAGAAGAAGAAAAGGAGATCAGAGAGCTATATAGAAGCAGAACATGTTGGGGGATTATTATCTTGTTATAGTTAACATTTGCATTTTAAAATCTGTAGAGGTCCTGGGTTCAAATCTGATCTCAGGCATTTCCTAGCTATGTGATCTTGGGCAAATAAATCACTTAACTCCCATTGCCTCCTCTTTATCATTCTTCTGCTTGGGAACCAATACACAGCATTGATTCTAAGATGGAAGGTGTTATGTGATAAGGGAATACACACACACACACACACACACACACACACACACACACACACATATATATATATATATATATGAGAAAAGCATATGGATTCACTGGAAACTGGCTTGTGCTTCCTCATTAATGCTAAAGGCCAAAATCAGTGTTTTCCACATTCTGCTAACCAATTTCCTTTCCCCAGGTTTTTAATTTACCCATAGGAAGCAGTGTGAAAAAAGGTGGTT
>NW_025378852.1:0-6690 GCF_016433145.1 Gracilinanus agilis
TCTCTCTCTCTCTCTCTCTCTCTCTCTCTCTCTCTCTCATACACACACACACACACACATAAACTGACTATTTTGGGAACAGGATGAAAATAGTAACACTATCTATTTGTATTGTACCTTTCCATAGTGCTCTGTCTAATCCATTTTATCCCCTGAAATGCGTGCCTCCTCCAAGTGAGATACTAGGTAAGAATATTTTAAAAGAAAAACATATAAATAGAAATATCTGTAATAACTCATGAAGATCTTGGCAGGGCCTGGATTTTTATGCCCTGATTTTCTTTGCTCCGTTTTATTGTTCTTATGTCTTGAGTTGTACTATTGCTAGCAACTCTCTGCTGTTTCTATTTCCAGAACTGATCTTTAAAAGCTACAGAAGAAAGTAGGCATTTTACTTTTGTTAAATAAGAATTATGTTCACTCATTTCTCCACCTTCCAAAAAAAATTATTGCTAAATTCAAGTTCAGGGTCATTATAAAGTTCTTGTGATAATTTTTAAAGTTGCAATGCCATTTACAATTTTTTTTTCTGTTTCAGTGGCAACCTAGGTTGCAAACAAGTTTAAAAGTACATAAGGGCTTTACAAAGATCTTGTATGCAGGTCAAGTGCAGAGCACAGGAATGCTGTTCAAGTGAACTATTTGCAATATTGGTTTGTCCTCCATTAAGTCATATGCTCTGTGGTTCCTTTCAGTAAACAAAGAAAATTCTCTATAAACATTGAAAATATTTTATACAAAAAGCCTGGCTATATTCTAGGACTGGAGTCTATCTTGAGAAAAAGATGTGACAGGATCTTTATAGGTTGTTCCTTGAAAAAGATATTTTAAAAGAGGGAAAAGCAAAGATGCTATGTAGAGATAGGACTAGAGATCCAAACATTAAATACTTATGTAGAAAGCATCTTTACTCATTATACTATGTTTTGGAATAGGTACAGAGAGTTTATATGTTCTCAATGAATTTGCAATCTAGAATGTAGAAAAGATGCAAATAGATAACTACAGCACAGATAATTGCATTGGGAAGTTGCAAAACTAAATGCTACAGAAGGTCTGAAGAGGGGAGTTCTTGTGTGAAGGCTGGAAGAAACAACATTAATAGACCAAAAAAGAAAGCAAAAATAATGAGCTTTTATTTTCCTACTATTTACTTTGCCAAGAAAAATACTGCTAAGACTGAGAATGATAGAACAAAATTTCTTAATAATGAGTGAAAATAAGGAATAAGGAGACTAAACAAGAGCAATTCCATTAAAGGATTCAGATAGAACAATATCCTGAAAAAGTGAAAATACTGGAAAATATGATCACTGAACTTCTCTCAGAAGTCCTTGAACAATGTAGAGGATGAACTAAGGAGGGCTAGACATTTTTTCTGACCCCCATGTTTTCTTATAACCTTTCCCAATACAAATTATGTACAAGATAAAGCAGTTCCATCTATCTTCATGGCCTAGGAATCCAAAAGACCCAGGATCCAAAACAAGGTTTAAAGAAAACCAATCCAATTGATTTACCCTGAGCTCACTTAAGTACATGCTCCCTCACCTTCCCTATCAAACCCAAGAACCCAACACAGACTTACCTATACCAAACACCCAGGTTTGACCTTTTTCCAATTCTGATTCCAGGCTCTTTCCTCAGAGAATTTGCTGGCCCATGATAGCCTTTGTGGCTTTAGTCCTTCAGAAATACAAGCCAGTTGGGGATCATAACTTCATAATACCACAGCTGCAAAGCAAATCTCTGTACTTCTGGCATGGAACTGTGGAACAGGGGGAGTGGGCCTAGCCACAAATACAAGTCATTCTTTATGCATGTGTTTGGTAAAAGGGGGTGGGAGATGTTGTTCAGCCATTTTAGCCATGTCTGACTCTTTGTGACCCTTTGTGGGGTTTTCTTGTCAAAGATATTGAAATGGTTTGTTATTATATTTCCAGCTCATTTTATAAATGAAGAACTGAGGCAAAGCATTAATTGACTTGTCTATGATCACACAACTAATAATTGTATGAAACCAGATGAGTCTTCCTGTTTTCAGATCCAGCACTCTCTCACATTTTGTGTGTGTTGTGGGGAGAAGTAATACTTCACTAAGCCCGAAGTAAAGAGCACACAGCTGGAGTCAATTCTGATCACTCCGAAGTCACATGGGATACAGCCCACACTGGTGAAATGGAAAAAGGTTGAGGTTCTGTGAGATCCAATCCCCAAAGAAACTACCGTCAGAAAGGACAGTCAGAAAATGAATAGGGGACAATCAGGGTAAAAAATACCTCAGGAAGAAGAAAACTCAAAAACCTTTGAGCATGAGCAAATTAGTCAATATGAAAAACATTAACAACAAAAGGAAAAGCAGATGTAGAAAAAACATTTAACAAAGTATAATACCCTTACGTGCTAAAATACCTATACAATAAAAGCATAAAGGGACCTTTTGTAATATCATAAAAAGGCATCTATCCAAAACCAAAAATTATATACAATGGAGATCCATGAGAACCTTTTCCACTAAATGAGAATGAAGCAAGGTCGCAACTTCTCACCATTTTTATTTGCTATAGTTCTGGAAATGTTAGCAACAGCAATAAGAAGAGAGAAAGAATTAAAGTATATAAATAAAGAAAATATAAAACTATTGAATATGTTTGTTTTTATTATGGTTCATCTGGAAAATCCTGGACTATCAGCAAAGATACTAATTAAGACATTTAATAGCTTCAGCAAAATTGTAAATTATAAAATAAATCATCAAAAATAAATAGCATTTCTATAGAATTATAACAAGGCACAAGAAGAAATAATAGATAAGGAAATATCATTCCAAATGACTAAAAATGCATAACATACTTGTGAATCAACTTATCAAGATATAAAAGACTTAGGTAGATTCAATTATAAAGTGCCCCTTAAAGAGAAAAACAACTTATATAGCTGGAGGAATATTCAGGTCTCATGGTTAAGACATGACAGTATAATAAGAATATATAGTGCCAAAATTAATGTATGCTTTTAATGCTATACCAATTAAATTACCAATGGGATATATTATAGAAATTGATGAAATTTCTATAAAATAAAATTAAGTAAAATTCATTTGAAAAAAGCAAAAATCTTGAATATAAAGAGAAAAAGTATAAACATGTAGGATTGAAGGGGAAATAGTCCTTGAAATTTCAAACTATATTATAAAGCAGCAGTCACCAAAACTATCATGGATTGGTTAAAAAATAGAGAAATGGAGTAGACTAGACAAGGAAGAATGAGAAACAATAGAGCTTAATATTCTAATGGAAATAAAGTGGAAAGCAAATAGGTAAAAGCTCATGATTTGGTAAAAACTATGGGAAAACAGTCTATTAGAAATTAGGCGCAGATCAATACCCTACCATCTTCCATAATACATTCGAGAAGTATATATGACCTTAATATTAAAGGTCATACTATAAAAAAATTAGAAGGAAAACAAATCATATACCTCTCACAGCTAAAGAGTTTGATTACTTGAAACTAAAAAAATTTTGCCCAGATAAAATTTATGTGCCTGGGATACAAAGGGAAGTTGTCAAATCAGTAAAAAGCTTCATATCAAATTTTTCTGATGAGGATTAGGTATCTAATATATATATATATATATTTATGTATACATATATGTATATAAACCCAATATATGTACGGGCTGAAAATATATACATGTATTACATGTGTATATAAATATATATATGTACATATATTTGAAAGAAATATCAGCTTTCAAACTGTACAACCAAGTAATCATCATTAAAATGATTTAGTACCTTTTTTTAAAAAGAGGCCAATTAATAGAACAGATTAGGTATACAATACACAAAACAAATAAACAAAATAGCATGGTGTTCAACAAATTGAAAGACCCAGTAACTGAGGGAAAAGAGCATTTGACAAAAAATTTTGGGAAAGCTTGATAGCAGTCTTCCAAAAATTATACTTAGACCACAAACTCAAAAACAAAACAAAACAAAACAAACCAACAATTTAGACAATGCACCAAGATAAGCTCCAGATGTATATGTGTTCTGAATACAAAGATCATGCCATAAACCAATTAGAGAAACAAGGAAAAAAATCACCTTTCAGATATGTGTGTAAGAGAAAAATTCATGACTAAAGTTCTATAGAGGATCTCACAAAATAAAAATGGACAGTTTTGCAAATTTAGTGTAGCAAATATATTTGCAACAAGTTTATCTGATATAGTTCTCATTCAAGATATGTGGAACTCATTCAAATTCATAAGACTATTAGTTCCCATAGCTATTAACAATCATATTTTTAAGATGCTCTGTTAATAGAGAAATGACAATTAAAGCAGACAATTAAAGTTCTATCCCACACCTATCGAAAAGGCAAAAATGACCACAAAAGAAAATTACAAATAGTGAAGAGGTGAAGAGGCTGGGGGTGGGGGTGGGTGGAGGGGAAGCAGACCTATTAGTGCACGATTGCTGGTACTCTAAATTGGTCTAGCCATTTTGGAAAGCAATTTGGAACTATACCCAGAAAGTTGTTATAAACTGAATATCTTTTGACCAAACTCTAAATCTACTAGACCTATTAACAAAACTTACAGACACACACACACACACACACACACACACACACACACACACACACACATATATATATATATATACATATAATCTACCAGACCTATAATCAAAGGAAGAATAAAATGATCAATATGTATAGTAGATATTTTTATGGTAACCAAAAATCATAAAGATGGTGTCCTTCTATTGAGGAATAGCTAAACAATTTGTAGTATATGACTGTAATGGATAATATTTATTGCATAAAAAATTATGGATAGTTTCAAAGGAAACTATGAAAACCTCTAAGACCTGATGAAGAGCAAAATGAACAGAACTAGGAGCAAAATTTATATAAAAATAATATCCTGAAAGAAAAACAAAATAAAACTTTGAAAGACTTAAGAGTTTTAATCAATGCAATGATAAATGACAGTTCCAAAAGAATCAAGATGATACAAATTATTCACCTCCTGACAGGTGATTAATTTAAGATGTAGAAAGAGATACATAGCCAATGTAGGTATTTGTTTGTTGAACTATACATTCAGGTTCTTAATTTTCAGCTTTAAAAATTATTTACTCAATTAATGTGTGTGGGAGGAAGGGAGCTAGTGGGAAGAACAGATGATTAACATTTTAAAGAAAGAAAACAGAAAAAAATATGACCTGATATGCCACAGTTATTTCAATATAATTCATCTATCTACAGTAGTAGTATTCTAAATTAAGTTTTAGAACTGGACCACACTTCCAAAAATAAATGGTGAGTATCATCTTGCTACTAAAATAAAAAATATCCAATGAACTGCTTCAATGAAATAAGATTGATATTCCTATTACTTTCTTATGGAAATGGATTAACAGTATTAATTTTTAAAATGCTTTAAGTGCTCAGTATTTAAAGTTGACTATTTGGATTTTTTCATCATTGTATTGTTAAGACATACAAGTTCCATAAATAAAATAAAGAAGAAAAAAATGAACAAAACCAATAAAACATTAACTAGCATAGAAAAAGAGAAAGGAAAATGAAATTAATGAAGTGAATGAATGGGACAAATTCATGACAGATGAAGAGAAAATAAGAATTATTAGAAATTATTCTATATGATCACCCCCAAAATCTGGCAATTCAAAGAAATTTGAATTTCTTAAAAATATAAAATACCCAAACTATCAAACCAAGAGTAATAATTTCAAGTAATCCAATCTTATGGGGAAAAAATTGAACAAACCAAGAATGAACTGCCAAAGGGGTAAAACAAAGCCCTTGGTCACATAGATTTACTAGTGAATTCTATCAAACATTTACAGAACAATTAATGTTTATGCCACAGAATTAATTTTGGGAAAAAAGAGATAGAAGATAATTTAATAAAATAATTTTATGAAGCAAAAGAGGTCAAACTACCTAAACTAGAAAAAAAAGAACTTCAGTGGATATTTACACAATTAACAAAATACAAGACATCTACAGAAATATAGGCAGGAAATAATTTACTCTGATCAAGTTAGATGCCTACATGAGATGCAAAGATGATTCAACAGTAGGAAAAAATTAGAATAATTAATCAAATTAAAAATAAAGACTGAACAACAATGATTACTTCACCAGATGCAGAAAATTCTGACAAAATGTAACTCTTTCATGTTAAGAATGCTAAAAATAATAGGAAGAAGTCTTCTTTAATATTTTCAAAATTATATAATTAAGAACAAGGGATAGCTAGCTTTTTTGCAGTGGAGAAACATTAGGAGCTTTCCTTGTACCATTGGCAGGGATATCATTTGCCCCAACATTAATAGATATACTGATATAAATGCACAAACATAAATTATTATATTAATCTATATATTTATTGCCATGAGATTATCAAGGGAATATTTTTACAGATTTCTACAAACCAGTAACAAAATTAATTTAGAGAAATAACAATGAGAAGAATGTCTTGGAAAGAAGCAAAAAATGTCAAACTTTTGATTTATTATAAAGATAGAACTTTCTTCTTTACCATAGTTACATGCATAACAAGATGGAAATCTTCAGTATATTCTAATTCAAGTGACCATGCCTATCCTTACAAAATAACTAGTGAGTGTAGTATATATATATATA
>NW_025378853.1:0-2529 GCF_016433145.1 Gracilinanus agilis
CCCCCCCTCTCTCTCCCTTTCTCATTCTCTCTCCCCTTTTCTCTCTCTCCCCCTCTCATTCTCTCTCCTTTTCTCTCTTTCATTCTCTCTCTCTATATATATATATGTATATACATATATACATACACACATACATAATATTTTGCAAGCCCTAGCGCTAATTAAATGTTAGTGACGATAAAGATCATCTGAGCAGAGTGCAAAGGAAAATTCGGGATCTGGGTTCTTATCCTGCCTCTCTCATTTATTATCTGTATGACCTGAGGTGTTTTTTGCCACACAGATACATGTAATCCCACCTGATGACTGTACCTCCTTTTTGTTTCACTTGTGTTTGCTTCACTTTTTGAAAGGAATCTAATTCCCATTCCCAAGGGATGAAATGGACTTCAAATCTCCATTTGTTTTATCTTAAAGTTTTTTATGAAACAATTGTCAGACAATGCCCCTTCAAGCCCGTGGGTCTCCGTTTCTCCGTCTGTAAAATTAAAAAGCTAGCTTTAATTTAATTTAATTAAAGAACTACTAAGTCTATTTTTTGGTAAAATATTGTTTGAGATAATATTTGTAAAGTAGTCAGCACCATGCCTGGCATACTGTTGATGCTTGTTGTTCTCATTTAATAATTTTCAGTGATGTTTGACTCTTCCTGACTCCATTTGGTATTTTCTTGGCAAAGATACTGAAGTCTTTTCACATCTCCTTTTCCAGATCATTTTAGATGAGGAAACTGAGGCAAACAGGATTAAATGGCTTGCCTAGGGTCATATAGCTAGTGAATTTAAGTGTATGAGCCACATTTGAATGTCTTGGCTCCAGGTCCAATTCTCTACCCACCGTTTCTCTTAGCTCTCTTCCTTTTTTTTTTTTAACCCTTGTACTTCGGTGTATTGTCCCATAGGTGGAAGATTGGCAAGGGTGGGCAATGGGGGTCAAGTGACTTGCCCAGGGTCACACAGCTGGGAAGTGGCTGAGGCCAGGTTTGAACCCAGGACCTCCTGTCTCTAGGCCACTGAGCTACCCAGCTGCCCCCCAGCTCTCTTCCTTTTGAGTAGATGGATCTTGAACTCTACCTTCTGAAAGTCTGAAGGAGAGCTGACTTATTCCACTCATCTGAACAGATAACTCTATTTTAATGACTACTTTAATTATAGTTCCCAACCTAGAAAAATATAAGGGTTGCTCTAGTCAGAATATATAGATTGGGCAGCATCTGACCCAGGCTGGACCTATGTTCAATGCAAACATGGCTATCTGCTGTGACCCACGTGGAGTAAATAAACAAGGGGAGACTTCTGTGGGAGATTGGGAGGGAAAAAGGGATAATTGTGATACAAACCAGAATGGAAGTTACCAAGGGGAGTAATCATGGAGAGGGAGCAGAACTGGACATCTGACATAGCAGGAAAAATCTGAACAGTAGCATCCAATCAAAACAAAAGTCTGATATTGATGAAGAAAGTGGGCAGGATCAAAATTGTGGTCCATTATCATGTAATAGCCCGACTGCCCTACTTATTTCTGAGATGACTGGCTGAGATAGAGCTTTGAGGTGGAAGCTGTCCCCAGTCCCCAAGCAGCCTCTGAGGAGCCAGAAGACTGAACTCGGACACTGTGAAGTCTATACAATCACACACATTTATATAAAGAACATAAGCACATATGTACATGATGATAATATATGCATGTTTATGTACACACACATATATATGTATGGATCATAAAGTCAGGATAAAGAGAAAGGGCTATATGCACACACATTACATCATTACATATATGTATATATGTATTTGTTGTTGTTATTCGGTTGTTTCAGTTGTGTCTGACTCTCTATAACCTCATTTGGGGTTTTCTTGGCAAAGATGAAGCAGTGGTTTTCTACTTCCTTCTCCAACTCATTTGATGGATGAGGAAACCAAGACAAACAGGGTAAACTGACTTCTCTGGGGTCACAAAGCTAGTAAATGCCTGAGGCTAGATTTGAACTCTTGAAGTTCAGGCTTGCTGACTTCAGACCTGGTACTATATCCACATTGCCACCTAGCTGCCTGAGGATAAATGAATGCTCCACCCCAGACAATGTTTGAAATCACAATCCCTTGGCTTAAGAGGTCAGTACCTTTTCTATTAGGTTACTGGGGCTTCCTGGATATGTATATATTCCTGTTCAAGCAGCATTTTTGTCCCACAAATACATGTGATCTCACCAGGTGACTCCACCTCATTTTTGTTCTATTCATTTTTGCTTCACTTATTGAAAGGAATCTGATTTCGATTCACAAGAGCTGAAATGACCTTCAAATTTCTGCTTGTAGGTCTCTTTTAATTTTTATGATACAATTATCAGGCAATAATTCACTGACAAGAAGTTAAAGCCTTTTATAAAGTGCAAAACCAGGGCAATAGCCTAGCCCCTCAGGTAGATTAAAAAAAACACCACAAAAACAAAAATAACTCTCTCTCCATTCTCTCTCTCTCTCTCTCTCTCTCTCTCTCTCTCTCTCTCTCTGACTCTCTCTGACTCTCTCT
>NW_025378854.1:0-4244 GCF_016433145.1 Gracilinanus agilis
ACTCTCTCTCTCTCTCTCTCTCTCTCTCTCTCTCTCTCTCTCTCTCTCCCTCTATCTACCCTCCTAAGCAGCAATTAAAAATATACCAATATGCACGTGTCCAGGAACACATGCTTGTGAGTTTTGTGCAAAGTCATAAATTTAGAGGCGAACATATATCTTTTTTTTTCGTCCATAGTGATTTATGTGTTCATAAAAAGGCGAGGAAATGGAGAATTGGGGGCGGGATGTGACCTTTTTCAGTCTAGGGAACACTCACTAACAAAATCACAGACCCTTGGCACAACCAGTTTAAGTAAAAATACCATAGGATGCGAAATCCTTTAAATTCTCTGAGATGGAATAATGAACTTGGCTCCTGGTTGGATGACGTGGTACTCGAGACTACCACGTCTCGAATTGGGGATTTCGTTTCTCTTGTTTTTTATTTATTGTCTTTGGGGCGGGGGGGGGGGGGGCGCTGCACTTGGCTTTGCTCCGAGTGTGGCACAACACTCGGAACGCAACCCTACTTGCTTCTCCATTCTCCGTGTTTCGGAGAGGAAAACCGGTCCAGGTGCTGGGGATGGAGGAGGAAGGGAAGTGGGGGTGGGAAACAGAGCTTTGGAAGGCATGCCTGCACCTCCTCTCCTCTCTTGATTTTTTTTTCAGGGGTCCCAACTGGAGTCCCACGTCGACTGGTAAACAGATATACTCTCAGTTTCTTTGATGCTCGAGAAGAGTGTGAGGACCGAATTTCGTCCTCATCGCTGAACAGAGTCTGGTTGCCTTGTTCAAGGTTGGCTCATTGACTCTCAGGACAGTTCTAGAAAAGCTGCCAGCCAATATCTGGACTCTCCAATCCCACCCCGACTACCCATTTCGGGGTCTCGCAAGAACAACTATGGGATTCGATTTTATTTTTTAAGCAAGAAACAAATTCACCCATATTGAAGAAAAAGCTCTTACAGCCCCGCCCCCCAGCTCCCTGGCTATCAGAAAATAATAGGCATTTTATTATGTGGGTTATCGATCTACAGAGAAAGCTAGATATCTACTTCTAGACATATACTCTCTTTATTCGACATCCATCCGCAACTCGTAAACCGTGTGTCTCCAGGACGTATTCATGCTTGATAAAAGATTTCTTTAGGGAAATAAATAGAATGCATTACATAGAAATACATAGAAAATGCCTCTATGTCTAAGTGCAATGCACTACCTTTATATAGTCTAGATATATATCTTAAACCACAAAAAAAGATGCATATCTGGAACAGGGTCGTCTAGAGTATATAATGTTAATAATAATGATAACCAGTAGCAGCAGCAGCATTTATATAGTTTTTAAGTTCCCAAAGCTCTTTATACATGTTATCTCGTTTTTCCCTCACAATGGTGCTGAAAAAAAATGTTATTATTCCATTTTACAGATGAGGGAATTGAAGCCGAAAGAGGTTAAGTAACTTCAACAGGGTCACACAACTAAGAAGTGTCTGAGGCTGGATTTGAACTCAAGTCTCATGATTCCATATCCATCTCTCTATCCTCTACAATGCATATGTTTCTGGAATATGTAAATATGCTTCTGGAGTATAGATATGACTATGTACCACTATATGATATATTATTAATGTATTATATTAGTATATAATGTCATTGTATGTTATATAATATAAATGATTAAGTATATATCATAATTTATTAGCAAAACATATTATTAATATTTACTTATACAGTTTAAAACTGTATTGATATATTTAATGATATAGTCTATATAATGTAATATTGTATTGATATATTTAATATGTATCGATATATTTAATAATATATAGTCTATATAATATTGTATTGATATATTTAATCTGTATTGATATATTTAATAATATATAGTCTATATAATATAATATAGTCTATTGATCTAGGAAAATGTTCCTCATAGAATGTTTAATTCTTTTTTGCCTACCTATATAAACCTGAACATTCATGTGTTTCCAGTCCTTTGAAACATCATGATTGGGGCGAATAAAACAGGCTTCCTTTGAAGGGTGAAATTCTGGGTTGACTTTTCCTTGTAACTCAATAGCCTCTTGGTGTGAACGGACTTGAGAGGAATTATTGGATTTTGCCCTAAAATAGAGAGGACTGCTCTGAGCTCCTCCTGGATAGAAGATAGGAGGACTTCGGGGTGAATTGCGGTGCTGGGGATTTGGATACGAGTTCATTTCCTGGTAAGGGGCAAGAGCCTAATTGAAGGTTCACAAGATGGTAATCAAGTGTCCTGGGGCAGTAACCAAAGGAGATGCAGATCAATGAGAGCTCACAAAATTATGTAGTCTCAAGACAGTGAATGGATCACAATAGGGGCGTTCAAATCTCCCAATGGCAAAAGTTTAATTTTACCATTTTCAAATTTTGATTCCTAAAATTCTGTTTCCCAGATACAATTCCATTATGCCTCCATTCCCAGGTCCCCTCTCCCTGTTCCCTCCCCTCCTTTCTCACTCTGTTTCTAGCATCTTGTCTCTTGTCTCTATGTTTTATTGTTTCTATCCTTCTGTCTCTTGGTCTCTCTTTTTCTGTCACTTCCTCTCCTTCCTTCTCTTGTTCCCCTTCCCTTTTTTCTCTCTGCCTCCCTTTTTTCCTCCAATCTTTTCCTCCTTCCCTCTCTCATTTCTCTTGCCCTTCTCCCTCTTTCTTTCGGTTTCAAAATGATCCTTTTATACCAATAGAATGTTTCTCCAGTCTAACATAATAAGCTAGAGTACTCTGTTCTTTTAAACACCAAAGTTCAGATCTTGAATTTAGAGGTTTTATTTTTGTAAGTGGCTGTAGTCTATTAAACCCACAGCCCTCCCATGTCAGGAAAGGTTAAAGTAAAGGGTCAGGCCTGCATTGGAGGCACACAGACTGCAGGCGCCCATAGATCACTGCTCAATTTGGGAGGGGCCATGGGGTAGCCCTGGCTTCCCTTCCCTTTCCTCTGGCAGACTAGATAAACCAAAGGCCAATGGTGCAAAAGCTGTTATGGTCTTTTCTCAGCCAGCAATTTTCATTACTTCTTTCCTTTTTACATTTAAAAAAAAAAAAAAAGAATGTTTCTAATAATTCCCAGGAACACTGCAAGGCATGAGAAAAGCTAATCAAACTTACTTGGGGGTCAACACAAAAGGCAAAATAAAAATTTTAAAGGAAGAGAGTTCACAAGATTTCCAGTTTTAAAAATGTGCAAGAATTCCATTCGATTCAATTATTAGGAATCCAATTAAATTTAACAAATATTTGTTAAGTAGTTTACTGTGTTCAAAATATTCTGGGTGCTCAGGGTTCCCAAGTAAAAAAACTACACTCCTCCCCTTCAGGAGCTTCTCCATAAAGGGTGCTACAGGGATTCTACATAAAAGCATACAGCATTCACCAAAATAATAATAATAGTTTTTTCCTTAACTGGCAGAGTGTAGTGGGAGAGATCACATGTAAATAACTAGACATATATAAGATATATGCCAAATAAAAGCATTTGTTATAATATTTCTATTTATAAAATATTTACAGCAGTTCCTTTGGTGTTGTTGAAAGACTGGAAATTGGGGCAATTGTGGATGGTTAAAAACAAAACTATGAGATGTGAATGTAATGGAATACTCTTATCCTGTAAGAAATGATGAAAAGGGTGGTTTCTGAGGGACCTGGGAAGACCTGTATTCAATGGTACAGAGTGAAAAATGAGCAGAAACAGGAGAACAGCTATATAATCCTAACATTGTCAATACAAACAACACTGAAAAACTTATGAACTCTGATTGCAAGGGCAGACCATGATTCCAGGGAAATTACAAAGAATGATGCTACCCATTTCCTGACTTAGATTCCAAATGGAGACATCTAGTATTTGTCTGGCTAATGTGGAAATTTGTTTTGCTAAGTTATTCATATTTGTTACAAACGTTCATTATTGTTTTGTTTCGTTTTGTTTTTCTCCATGGGAGTGGGAAGAAGAATAAATAGATTTTTGTTCATTGGAAAAATAAAAGTAAATGACTATTCATGTGTGTATATACATATGTGTGTGCATAGATAGAGACAAACAGATAAATGATAAATAAATACAGACAAATAGGTGGATAGAGAGGCAGGCAGGCAGACAGAGAGAGACAGACAGACACAGAGACAGACACAGAGACACAGAGAGAGAGACACAGAGAGACAGAGAGAGACAGAGAGAGAGAGAGAGAGAGAGAGAGAGAGAGAGAGACAGAGAGAGA
>NW_025378855.1:0-1525 GCF_016433145.1 Gracilinanus agilis
CTCTCTCTCTCTCTCTCTCTCTCTCTCTCTCTCTCTCTCTCTCTCTCCTAATATTCTCAAAAAATGTGATCTATAATTATTCCTTTTGGTTCATAGATTTCAAGGTAATGTGTTCTCTGGCTTACGGATAAAGTAGAACTATCTATAGCCACATTCTATTGGAGTAATTTATTATTAATTCTCATTCAGACCATTGTCTCCTAATTCATGAATGGAGGATTCCTAAGTGACACAAATTGAATCCAATGGCCCAGTGACTATGCCATTCTCAGGAATAAGTACCCTTCATGATTGGAAAAAAATATACAGTATATACACCAAAGTAAGCCTAATCTTGGAAGTTGTTCTAGGAAGTAGTTCTTAATCATTGCACTTTGCCTTCATAATTTACCCTTCTGAATGTAATCCTAATATTTTATTCTCACCTAAATTGGACTATTAGCATATCTATTGATTTTGATGTATCAGCTTTTACTTTGGCCTTGACACTATTTGACATGCTATCTTTTATTTTCTATGCCTTCTTGCCTGGTATGCCTACCTCATCTGGGGAGACTTTCCTATCTTGTGTCTTCATGTGTTTACCTGATTCTATTTTAACCATTTTAACCATCTTTTTAGATGATAATTTTATATTAAAATATTATTTCACATATAATAGGCCCATTGATTTATATTTAATTGAAAGTCTATTTGATTTACCCAGACTACCATGAACCCAAAGGAAACAATTTATTTCTATCCCAGATCATATTCCTGAAAAATAATCTTTCCTCCCTCTAATTTTTAGCATATACATTTCCTAAAAACTTTCCATTTCTTTCCATTTCCACAAAGACTTCTTTATTAAATATTATAAGACTTCTGGTAGTTATTAATGTTAGGTATCAGGTGTCAGTAATGGCTGAAGACAATTTGTTAAAGAAACTTTATGTTTTCTGGGCTTAATTTTAATTAGAATGTTACTTAAACTGACATATAGCTTTGAGTAGCATGATTTGGGTTTTATTGACTTTTTACAGATAAATATGTAATTCATGCTTCATATATAATTTAGAAGTATTAACTAAGTTGAGAATGGCCATAACTATGTACTCTCTTTTATTTTTCATTAATTAAAACTAATGTAGCTTTATTTTTATATGAGCCTATTTCAATCTACAGAATAATTTGAAAACATTATGAATTTTCCAAAAAAGATTTTAGAGCACTTATAGATTAGAGGAAGAATTTTATATTTAACAAAAGCTCTTTCCTTTAGGAAAATAAAAAGTTTCAATTAGCATATACTATGAATTCATATCATTTAAAAAGGACAGGAAAATTCTCAAAATTAAAGTCTCATGAATATTTTTAAGAAGCTAACCTTCATCCATTCCACTTTAATATATAATTCTTAAAATCATAAAGCATTATCCATTTGTCATGATTGACATTATCAAAAGTAAGCATAATATCCCAAGGAATCCATATAGGAAGATAAAAAGACATAGATTTACAAAAATTTTTAAAATAATATCTGTTG
>NW_025378856.1:0-3201 GCF_016433145.1 Gracilinanus agilis
TCCTTCTGTTTTAGAATCAATACTATGTATTGGTTCCAAGGCAGAAGAGTGGTAAGGGCTAGACAATGGTGATTGAGTGACTTGGGTCACAACGCAGCAGTAGGTGACTGAGGTCAAATTTGAACTCAGAACCTTCCCTCTTTAGGTCTGACTCTATTCATTGAGCCACCTACCTGCCTCCTTCGGTCTATTTTTCAGGACTTATTATGAATAACTATCCTCTAAGTATTCTAAAATCCAGCCATGTTGGCTAATTTGCTGTTCCCCCTACATTATATTCCTCACCATTCTACCCTGTACTTTAAATATTGTCCTTCATCTTTATCTGTTTTTTTAAATGCTTAGCTTTCCCCAAGCCTAAGTTCAATGTCGGCTTCTGTGTAGCACTCATCCTGATTCCATCCTTTTGCTAGTACTTTCCTCATCTTGAAATTTGTTTTTGTCTTTTATAAATTGTGCTCTCATGTGTATGTGTGTATATGAATAAGAAAGAATGTGGGAAGGAGGTATGGATTATAGGTAAGCGTTGGAGTCAGGACAAATTGGGTTAGTGTGGTACATTCTAATTATATAAATATTTATTGGCTGGGTTCAAGTACTACTTTTTATTTTTTATTTTTTTTATTTTTTAAACCCTTAACTTCTGTGTATTGGCTCCTAGGCGGAAGAGTGGTAAGGATGGGCAATGGGGGTCAAGTGACTTGCCCAGGGTCACACAGCTGGGAAGTGTCTGAGGCCGGATTTGAACCTAGGACCTCCCGTCTCTAGGCCTGATTCTCAATCCACTGAGGTACCCAGCTGCCCCCAAGTACTACTTTTGATACTTATTGAGGTGGTATATGGATAGAGCACTGGGCCTGGAGTCTTTCTGAATTCGAATCTGGTCTCAGACACTTACTAGCTGTGTGACCCTGGGCAAGTCACTTAATCCTACTGACCTCAGCTTCCACGTCTATAAAATGAGCTAATGAAGGAAATGGCAAACCAGTCTAGTATCTTTGTGAGGAAAATCCCCAATGGGATCACCAAGAGTTGGTGAAACTGAAAACAAAATGACAAGCAGCAGACTGTGACCCTTAATGCCTCAATGTCCTAGGCCTCTCTCTAAGACTTTGAGTCAAAGATCTATCTTGATAGAGTGAGTTGGAAACTCTTTCCAGAAATGAAATCATAAACCCAGACACATCAGAAAAACCTGACTTTTCTGTGTAAGTGCTGTCTCCAGCTAACAAAATGTAAGTTTCCTGAGGACACGGTCTGTTTTGTTTTTGTCTTTGTGTTTCTAGAACCCAACACATAAGAGGCATTAAATAAGTGATTTTTGAATGAATGAATCAAGAATGACTCGTGAGGTAGAAAGAACACTGGGCTAGGGATCAGGTGACCCAGTCTTGCCTCAGCTCTGTAACCAGACTTTTTTTTTAAATTTTTATTTTGAATATTTTCCCATAGTTGCATATTTCATGTTTTTTCCCTCTCCCCCTATCCCTTCTTAGCTGACACACAATTCCACTGGGTTTTACATGTATCATTGATCAAAGCCTAATTCCATATTATTGATAGTTGGACTAGAGTTATCATTTAGTGTCTACATCCCCAATAATATCCCCATCAGCCTGTAACCAGACTTTTAACAAGTCCCTTGACCTCTTTTCTTCATTTCTAAAATGAAGGAGTTGAACTGGTTATCTGAAAGGTCTCCTGTGGACCTAAGTTCTTCCAACAGGAAGAAGGCATTGCCAAGCAAACTAAATGGGGGATGAGGAAATGGGATTGTGAACCAAGACTCAGAGGAAAACTGGGTGCTGGCTCCAGAATGGTTTGGGAGAAACATTTTAGTCCCTTACTGTAAAATAGATGGTCCAAACAGCTGGTATAAATCAGATGGTTCAAAGGTTTCAAAACCAAATCATCGGTTTCAAAATGAGACAAGAACTGGCTATCCACCCAAGGTGCCAGAGTGTTTTGCAAAAAAGATTTTTGAAATTTTCTTTGCTCTCTTTCTTTTTAAAAAATTTATAGGACAATAAGGAAAGTGGCAAATTTTGGCGAGGCCACTATGTATAAAAAGGTCAGGCTGGGAAGGGGTGGCCATGCTTTCTCATAGTGTTTCAAGAGTGAGAAAAAAAAAAAGAAAGTATTACTCAGTGGAGGTGGGGGAGGGGAGGGGACACCCTTCCAACCCCCCCTCCCAACTCCCCAAGACTATGATTTCCTCAAGGTCAAGTATAAATGGATTTGAAATAAGCCCCTTCTTGTCTTCTTTTGGCCCAGTCTGGCCCCCATGTTCCCTTGGGCCCCATCCAGAACTGTAGTCGCTGCTATTTAGAATGGGTCTCAGACGACAGATGGTCAGAGGCAGCAGAGAAATAAGAGGAAGGGGGGGCAGTGGGGTGTGGTGAGGGCAGGTGCATGAAGTGCTAAATCAATGTGGAACATGAAGTTGCTTTCTGAATAGACTCAGCATCCCATCAAACTGGAGGCAGGCTTTGGAGCTCAAAGGATGATGTAACAATAACTGAATTCTCCCCCCACCAGATTGGAATTCTCCATCCTAGGCCGTGTGCCAGCTGGGAGAGAGCTTTGAAAAGACACAGACATTCCTCATTGTGCTCTGTGTCTCTTTGTATATGTGCATGTGCGTCCTACTAAGAATCTAGTCTTGAAAATATTCACAGGTGTAACAAACAGGCCTGCAACTGGCAAATAAGCAGATGCCCCGAGGTGAATGCAATTTTGTCTTGAGCAGTTATCACATTTTCTTAAACCTCTTAGCTCCAGGAGACTCAAAAGGCTGCTGAAAATTCCTGAGGGTCACCCGTAGAATCATAAGAGCAAGTGAACGTTGGAGCTGGGAGCCACCTTAGAACTCGCCCAGTTCAATGCCCTCCTGGTAGAGGAGGGAAAAGCTGAAGCTTTCTGAGCTAGAATGACTTGTCCATAGTTGTGGAGCTAGTAAATGGTAGAATCAAGACAAAACCAGGACTTCAACCACTAGTGACCATGCTCTTGGAGAGATGATCACACTCATCCCTGGGTAGCACAGCCCAAAAGGTTTCCCCTCCTGTTATAAGACACCTAAGTTAAATTAAGTGACTAGGCAAATGAAGTTAAAATAATTAGCTGTAAGGACTGCTGCCCTAATGACACATTCTCTTTCTCTGCTATTCTTCCTTCCTTCCTTCCTTCCTTCCTTCCTTC
>NW_025378857.1:0-5710 GCF_016433145.1 Gracilinanus agilis
TTCTTTCTTTCTTTCTTTCTTTCTTTCTTTCTTTCTTTCTTTCTCTTTCCAAAGCAAAGATAGGGGAAGGCTAGGTAATTGGGAGTAAGTGACTTGCCCAGGGTCACACAGTTAGAAAGTATCTAAGGCCACATTTTGATCCAGGACCACCCACCTCCAGGCCTGGTTCTCTAGGCACTGAGCCATCTAGCTGCCCCAGGGTAAAAGTATTTTCAGCTTGAAGTAGGAGTTGTCCTTTTTTTTTTTTTTTAAACCTTTCATCTGCCTTAAAAATCAATACTAAGTAGTGGTTCCAAGGCAGAAGAGCAATGAGGACTGAGCAATGGGGTTTAAATGACTTGCCCAGGGTCACACAGCTAGGAAGTGTCTGAGGTCAAATTTGAACCCAGGATTTCCTGTCTCTAGGTCTGGCTTTCAATCCACTGAGCCATCCAGCTGCCCCCATAGCTAAGCCTTATCTAAACTTTATCTCTCTCCCAATGCCTAGCCAGGTGTTCTCTGCACATATGTATCAATCAATGTTTGTTGAATGAGTCACCATTCCACAGACCTGAGGCCCAAATCATTGTTTTCAGCAGATCAGCTAAAGGTAATCCAGGTTCCCAGGCTGTACTCAAATGTCATTATCATTGGGATACACCTGCTGCTGACACCAAGGTGTTGCCTTAGGCTTGAATGTTTAATAAAATCTTCACACAATCTGATTTGATCAGGAAGAGAGGAAAGTGATACAATCTCATGAACTGAAAACCTTAGAATGGGTTTGTAAAAAAGCAGAATACCTATTTATTCTTTTTGTACACTCTTGAGTTTCTTGTTTTGTTTTCATTTTTGTTTTAACTAATGAATCATAGAATTTGGAGCTGGAAGAAACAATCGACTCCAACAACTTCACCTAGTGGAGGAGGAAATTGAGGCGCAGACTGAGGATTCAACGGACTAGTTCAAGGTCATACAGGTAGGATGCCTTCTCCTTCCAATGCCAGAGTTCATTAGACTTTAACACTATGTCTTTGAAGCAACAGCCAGACTGGTGGGATGAATAGTACTTTTTAGGATGATTTGCCCATATCAAAGTAGGTGAATTGTTTCAAATCCCATTATTTTGCCTCAGTAAGGGATTGTTTGAACCTCTAAATATCAGGTTGGAAGTTAGAGAGAATGAGTAAAGGGAAATATGAGAACACTCCATTAAAATGACAAATATTCCAGATGTAGCTAATTAGTATGATAACCTATGCACAAAAGAGAATTGTAAAATTAGCAAGATCAGCCTTGCAGTACCATTAAGCACATTATAACTCTTTGCATGATTTTTTCCCCCACTAAGAAATGGTCTTGCAAATGTCTGATCTCAATTTGCTTTATCATATGGCAGGGCTCATCAGGGCTGCACTTGACTGTGAATATTGTGGTTTTCACAGTGGGATATTTTTTATCACTGCAAATTGGTAAATTAAAATAATTTCACCTAGGGCAATCCCAAACCAGAAATATGCTGGCGACCTTGACAATAGCTTCATACTTTAAAAAAATCTTCCTTTCATTTTTGAAAAATCTCTTGAGAAACCTTTCTGATTGCCAGATAGTGAAAATGAAGCAGCATGGTACAGTGCTAAGATCAATTAATTAACATTTTCAAGCACCTACTCTGTGCAAGGCACTATGCTAAGTGCTGGGGATGCAAAAAGAGGCAAAAGACAATTCTTGCCTTCAATGATCTTGGAATCTAATAGGGTTAATATAAACAAAACATGTTTTTACAAGATAAATAGGAAATAATTAACAGAGGGAAAGCACTAGAATTGAGAGGCCATGGAAAGCTTCTAGTGAAAAATAGGGATTTTAGTTGAGACTTAAAGGAAGCCAAGGAGCAGAAGAGCACTAGCTTACAATCTAGAGATCCAAATGCTGGATCCATGGGCAAGTTACTAAACTTTTTGGGGTCTAAGACAATCCCCTAAAGCAATAAGTTACAGATGAGTTGCCTGTTTATAACCTTGGAGGAAGTTTCTGCCCTGGAAGGCCCTAAAATAATTAGTCATAGGTCCATTTTAAAAACCAAATAAAAGACTTGTCATAAAGAAAGTACTTTGTAAATCTGAAGTAGTATATGTATTAACTTATTTTTACTAATGTTAATAAAAATAACAAATTCAATATTTAATATAGACTAATCGCAAGAAAGAAGTACGAGAAATTCACATATCCTATATTTCCAGTGAGGGTACTAAAAAAGAATTATTTGGTTCTACTTGGTTTCAGAAAACAACAGAATGAAGAATAGATATTCTTTGGGCTTTCTTTCTCACCCTAACACTTTCTTCCTCTTAAATGCAATGGCTGGATTTCTTTTGAGATATCACAGAAAAAGGAAGAAGTACCATAGAACTGGAGAGAGGTAACTGTCTTAATTTTCAAGTAAATTGCTTTAAGCTATAGGTGGGTGAGCTTGACATTCATCCTTGACAAAAATTCCAGAATGTATCATTAGATGGATAGTATGTGAACATTTAGAAAGTGAGGCATTGATCACTTAAGAGCCATCTTATCTTTATTAGTAACATCATGAAAGACTAACTTCATTCCTTTTTTAATTACCTGTACTTTTTGTTGTTGTTAATATATAGTAGCCACATTTATTTTAATATTTGTAAAAAATATTTCTCCAAGTCAGATGATTTGATGTAAAAAGCAAACCCATCATAGTCTACCCCACATTAGTCCTTTCTATATAAAGTATAATTTGTACAACTTGAATGCTTTCTTCTGAAACAAAGTTTCAAATTAAGTGATAACAAAATATACAAAATCAACTGGACCCAAAATGAATTCTTATAAATTCTTTTCCCTGGAGTTCTTGTTTTTCATCTTCTTTCCACTCTTTTTTCTTTTTTCCCTTGTCTTATATTTCTCTATATTTTGTTAATGACATGTACTCTTGCAATGATTTGCTATTGTTTACTAATCTGAACAAGAATGAAAACAAATTGGACAAAAGAAACTAATTTTCAGCATAAGAAAATCTAAATCTAATGAAAATGCTTCTTTTTTTATTTCTTCTATGTTTTTTAATCCATGTCCTTCAATTTTATTCCTTGAATTTTGGTGGCTCTGATGTATCAGAATTCTCCAGTGATGGCATTCTTTCTTTTAGCTGAAGTTTTGACAGAATATTCTTAGCTCTCTGGATTCATCCAATTTTGTATTGGGCTGAAGCAACTTGGGATATGCTTTGCTGTGCTAAAAGTCATTGTCATAGCTTTTGAGTTTCTATCACCTCATTTATCTGACCCATTTGGTGAAAGATTGTAGGCTTCTCTTGCTTAGTGACCATAGGTTTCTTGTTTATCTATTTTTTAAAAAATATTTTCTGTCTTAGAATCAAAACTAAGTATCTGTTCCAAGGCAGAAGAGAGGTAAGTGCTGGGCAATTGGGGGTTAAGTGACTTGCCCAGGATTACACAATTGGAAAGTGTCTGAGGCCAGATTTCAACCCCAGACCTTCCATCTCCAGATCTGGCTTCTCTATCCACTGAACTACCTAATTGCCTCCCACAGACTCCTGTTTTAGTTATAGGGCATTTTTCCCCCCTAGTTTTCTCAAGTTACTGATTGAAGGTGGGACCTGTCAAAGGGGAATTGCTGAACTCTTTAGCACTATCAAGTTCTTTCTGCTTGGGCCTTGAAGAATATCTCCTAAAAGATACTCGGATACATCTGCTTTAGTGTCATGATAATAGTTTGCATTTATAGAGCACTTCAATGATTACAAAAGCACTCTACTCAATTAAAAATGCATATTAGGCAGTATAAACATTGTTATTCCCATTCTACAGACAAGGAAACTGAGGCTCAGAGAAGCAAAATGACTTAAAGTGATACATCTAAGTAGTGTTAGAGTCAAATTTTCTCTCTCTGAATTCAGCACTCTTTCCACCAGCCTTTTCTACTCCCAACTCCCCTTTTTTCACTTTAGTTCAAAACATCCTAAAGAGAGAACTTGTCTCTTTTGGTGATTTCAGATAAGAGGACTTTCCAGTTCACATATTTTAATGTTCTAAGAAACTAATTTATGAATATTCTTGTATGACATTTCTTCCTTTATTTTTCTTAAAATTAGCAATATATGATCTTGGAATCCTACTAATTATATACTTTTGTGAATGTCTGGCTCAAGGATTCTTTTGACCTGTATAATTAAGCTGTTTGATCACAGCTAATCATGGTTCAATTAGTTTCCATACATTTGTGCTTTTTGAATAAAAAATACTTCATAAAGATGCCTGAAAGCAAATTTGCATGTGGGATATAGTTTTAACATTGAAAATAAGTGATATAAAATATAACTTCTTCCTCTTAGAATTTTTAAATAATGATAATCATTCAACAAACACTAAACATCCACCCTGTACCCCGTACTGTGCTAAGTCCTGAGATAAAAAAGATAAACAGTCTTTCCCTTCAAAGAATTTACATTCTACTCAGGGAGACGACACAAATCAGAATATAATAGATAAACAGAAAATACAGAAAGAGAAAAAATAGTTCCAAGGATCTCATACTTTATTGGATGAGGGAGGAAGAGAAGGAAATAAGCATTTATATTACACTTACTATGTGCTAAAAACTGTATTAAGCACTTTTTTTGTATGACATGTACATATATAAATGCAAACAAAATGTATATAAAGTAAATACAAGTTAATTTTGAGAGGAAGGATCACTAGCAATTGGAGGGAAAGGTTGAGGAAGGGCTAAAGCAAGAAGAGATACCTGAACTGAGCTCTGAAGGAAGCTAGGGATTCCAAGAGTTGGGAATAAGGAAGAAATAGATTCTATGTATCCTGTAATGGGGTTACTTCCTTTGCTATGGCCGAGGTGGCTTTTAGCCCTAATTTAATTCTTTATTTACAATGGACCTTAATACATCCTTGTAGGGTGGAAGAATTTGCTGAGCATTGTCCTCTGTTTCATACTCTGACAAATGAAAGACATGAAATTGGCATTTTGCTCTCAGTTCTGGCATCAACATTATATAGAATTGTAGAATCCTAGAATATTGTCTTGAGAAAGATCTTTGGTTATTTGTTCCTTTCTCCTTATTTTGGGTAGAAAACAGAAATTTTGAGA
The DNA here is from genome assembly GCF_016433145.1 of Gracilinanus agilis. Lineage (NCBI taxonomy): Eukaryota > Metazoa > Chordata > Mammalia > Didelphimorphia > Didelphidae > Gracilinanus > Gracilinanus agilis. Next base: position 5,134 of record NW_025378857.1, read on the forward strand.
TGTTGAGGGAAATTCATAAGGTAATTTGGATGATTAAGGACAAGCTTTAGTTAGATCAGGTCTCTAGATTCCCATTTTAATTTTCTTTCTACAGAAGCAGAAAATGGGATCTGCTGTAATCATAATCCTGAAAATAATGGCTAGTATTTATGTAGCACTTTAAGGTTTGCAAAGCACTTTACAAATATTATCTCAATTGATCCTCATAACAACAATGGGAGATAGGTGTTCTTAATATCCCTATCTTCCAGATGAGGAAACTGAGACTAAGAAAGGTTAAGTGACTTGCCCATGGTAACAGATCAAGTAAATGTCTGAAGCTGAATTTGTACTTGGGTCTTCTTGACTCCTAGTCCAGCATTATATTGATCTTTACCATAGATAGAGTATTTTTTTTATCACGAATATTATTCTGTTGCTTTGAAATGTTCTATGACCTGGCAGGCACCCTGTGCAGTTGAAAACTTATATTTTTAAAGGTTTTTCAGAGAAAGAGATTCTTGCTCAATATGGATATACTATACAATTTAGCCTATATTCTCTCTCTCTCTCTCTCTCTCTCTCTCTCTCTCTCTCT
>NW_025378858.1:0-5124 GCF_016433145.1 Gracilinanus agilis
CTTTCTTTCTTTCTTTCTTTCTTTCTTTCTTTCTTTCTCTTTCTTTCTCCCTTACCTTGCACCTTAGAATCAATACTGTGTATTGGTTCCAAGGCAGAAGAACCGTAAGGACTTTAGGCAATGGAGGTTAAGTGACTTGCCCAAGGTCACACAGCTGGGAAGTATCTGAGGTCAGATTTGAACCTAGGACCTCTGTCTCTAGACCTGGCTCTCAATTCACCCAGCCACCTAGCTGCCCACTGTGAATTTCTTTTTAAAAATAATTCAATAACTCTATTTCAAGACAAAAAGCTTTCTTTGTAATCTTCTATATTTTGTTTTATATACTTAAAGTCATTATTCCCAGAAGGGATCCAAAGTTTTTTTCCAGACTTCTCCACGGAGTCCAGGACACACAGAAAAAGTTAAGAACTTCTGCTCTAGATCTGTAATCTTGGGAAAATGGTCCACTGTCCTCACTGGCCTTGTTACTAAAATATTTCAACAGATTTAACCAGGCTTCTCCTATCCACGACATATCTTAAAGCCTGAAGATCTCGGAGGGTTTTTATTATCTCAAATGTCCTTTTCAAAATGAAAACCTTACATATCACTTAAGACAAGATGGCCCTGTCCCATTCAACCTCCAGTGCGTGGCTGGTGCTGAATTAGGAGTGAAACAGTCCAGTGCTGAAAGGGGGGGGGGGGGGCACGGGGCGCCTGCTGGGGGACGGAGGGCGTCTGTGTCTCTGGCATCCCTGGCTGCTCTCTGGTAGGGGAGGGGTTAACCAGAGCAGCCTGCAGCTTGGAAGGCTGGGGACCCTCTGTTCCTTCTCCCCCCCTCCCTCCCCGCACCCCCTACCAGTTGTATGAGTTCAGTCGGGAAAGCAAAGCGTGCCCGCTCCGAAATGACGTTCACACCTTGTGTGCCTGGACGCGTCCTTCCCTTTCAGGGGCACATTGCGGTTGGTAAACAAGCATTAGCATTCAGAGCAGGTCCGCCTGGCTCAGAGGAGAGACTGAGCAGCTGCGGCCCCAGGCTCCTTTTAGCAGATGGTGGGCAAGAATAGTCTTTGTTCCACAGGTTCTTCTACTTTCAACCACCAAATAGGATTTGGAAAGCATGTTTAAAAAATTATACTTTTGATTCTTACTGTGTATATATATATTTTAAACACAAGATCTCTTCTGATGGTAGGAAACGGAGCAGTTCTGACCTCCAGGGAACACGTTGTCATGGCGACAGCAAGCTATTATTTTCCAAAGGCCAAGCTACAAGAACTCCGCCCCCTCCTCCCACCTCCTCATGTACGTCTTGTTATTGCAGTGTTCCAAAATAAACTTGCTGCTTAATCGTAAATCCCATATAATTACGGATGAGCTAATCATTATCTGCTACCTTTGCAGCCTACTCATCTTGCCAGCCGTTTCTGGGAGCAGCGTTCAGTGACACACTCGCCTGATGTCAGAGCCCAGCCTGCCACAGGGGACTAAGGAGTCAGGGTGGAACACACTTGTCCGTTTATGGCACGGAACCCCTGAACCGGAACTGCCTCTCCTTTGCCCACTCTGGCTTCCCAGCTAAAGAGGTTCTAGCACAGCTGCCTCGGAGGAGAGGGCCCCTGGTGTTCCTCATTCATCGTGATAGTAACAATAAGAAAAACAGACATTTTATATAGTGTATTAATGTTTCCAGAATTCGTATACCCATGACCTCATCTGAATCTCACAACTACTCTGAATGATAGCTTATAGACAACATTATCCCCATTTTATAGATGAGAAAACCAGCACGGAGACATTGGTAATAGGATACTCGGGAAAGAACTTCTGGAGTCAGAATTCAGTCATTTTTTCAGTCATGCCCGACACTTTGGGACCCTTTTGGGGATTTTCTTGGCAAATATCCTGGAGTGGTTTCCGATTCATTTTACAGATGAGGAAATTGAGGCAAACAGGGTTAAGCGACTTGCCTGGAGTCACACAGCTAGTTAGTGTCTGAGACTGGATTTAAACTCGTTTTCTCAAATCCAGATGCTCTGCTAAGTGGCACTAGGCTACTTGGGCATCTGAAGTCAGAGGAACCAGGTTATAACCCCACCTCTGATCCTATTGCTTGTATGATCTTGGTCAAATCACTTCAAATTCCCTTAGCCTTAGATTCCTTATCTCCATAATGACAGAGTTGGACAAGATAACCTTCAAGATTCCTTTTAGCTCCTGGTCTATGATCCTATGACATTCCTGGGCTCACAGTTCTTGTCAGAGTTGAATTTGAATCCAGGATATTTTTATTTTAGATTTAGCACTCTGTCCATTCATTATACATTGTTTATCCTTTAATATTAAAATTCACATTTTGATATCTCTTTGTGGTTTGAAGGCAACTCTTCCTCCTAATAATCCTGTGAAGTAGGGAGGATAATTCTGTGGGATGGGCAAAATTGTGGTTTTCTCCTTTTCTCTAATAATCCCGGGCACAGAGAATTTCTAGACAGCATCTCAATTATTTCCAGTCAGACAGTGGACCCATTTTCTATAGCCTCTTTGTCTACTGTTCCAGAGAAGGTTTGGCTGATGGAAAAGCAAATGTTCAAAAGCAAAGGCAAATCAAACAAGTAACCTGCTTCAGGGAGGCTTTCCCCCTCCTCTCCCTCCATTTCCTTCCATTTTCCTGTCTTGGATTATAGAAGTTAATTTTAAAATATTTTTTAAGTTTGTGGTTTTTGTTCTCCTCCATGAGAGGGTGCTGCTGGCCAACTGTTCCATCATTTTAGTGTTTAGGCGCTGATAAGCCCAACTGGGCAGTCCCAAAAGGTTTCCAGACAGTGGCACTATCCCTTTCCCTACTAAGCCAGCTCTGCTCCATTTGGGTGGATTCATTTCCACTCCTTAGCTCAAAGAAGTGAGCCCTTTCTTTTCTCAGTTTTGGATGCAGAAATCTCATGTAAAATCTGGTCATTTGAGATAAGAACAGAGAGAAGAGCAGGGAAATTAATGCTAGGTCTCCTGGGATATATTCTATATTGAGGAAGAAGGATGAAATTCAATTTCCCTGCCTCTCCACATAATTAGCATGATGTATATGATCAATTCTGCTGTTGTTTAATTCATCATTTAGCATAATCTGTGCAACACACACACACATACACATGCACATTTTCAGATGTCAATCTGAATAGGTCAATAGGTGATCAAGGTACAAGAGAGATATTTGTCTCTCTCTTTATGCTTCATATTGTTCAACAAAATGAGTATTCTTTGAAAGACTGTTTGGAGAACAGGGAGAGTTGGTTGCTAGCTTTGTTTTGCTTTTGTGTGAGAATTCCCACTTTGGTAGGAGAGGAACGAATCTGGGAGTTTCAAAATCTGCAGGTGATCCTTTAAGAATGATTTTCATACTGTTTTGGAAGTTGGCCTACTGGATTAAGATCAAATTTGCCTGTTCTGCTTTCTATATCCTCTATAATTTGACCCCATCCTATTTATCCAATGGTATTTCTTAGTTCTCTCCATTGGATGCAGGTCTCCTCTCTGTCCTCTATACTTATCATATGCTTCTTTCTGTCTCTGTGTTCATATTACCTAGAATACCTTCCTCTCAGCCTTTTACTCCATTGCCTCTTTGGATTTAAGCTCATTTCAACTCTCTAATTCAGTGGTTCCCAAACTTTTTTTGCTCTACTGCCCCGTTTCCAGAAAAAATATTACTTAGCCCCCTGGAAATTAATTTTTTTATTTTATTAGCAATTAATAGGAAAGATAAATGCACCTGTGGCCATCACCGCCCCCCTTGATGGCTGCAGCACCCACTTTGGGAATCACTGCTCTAATTCAAGCCCTCTTCCTTTTTTTAGTCTTCCTACCCCCACCCCCAAACCCTTACCTTCTATCTTGGAATCAATATTATGTATTGGTTCTGAAGCATAAGAGTGGCAAGGGCTAATGAGGGTTAAGTGACTTGTCCAAGGTTGCAGAGCTTGGAAATGTCTGAGGTCAGATTTGAACACAAGGACTCCCATGTCCAAGTCTGGCTGTCTATCCACTAAGCCACCTAATTGCCTAAACCATGATGGATTTAGAATCAGAGGACTTGGGATCAAAGCTCTGACAGTACCTGGGTGACCTTGCTTACCCACTACGGCCTCAGTTTACTCATCTGTAAAATCAGGCTTTGGACTAGATGACCTCTACAGTCTTTTATGTTTAAATAAATGACCCTTTTCGGAACTAGTAAGCTAATAGCACTTTCTTATTCTTTAGCTGTTTCTTGCCCTATAGACTTGAGAGCCAGAAGGGACATTACAGAAAGGACTACTTTATTCTATAGATGAGATTAAGTGATTTGCCTGTGGTTACATAGGCAGCAAAAAATGGAAATATTATTCACATTCAGGTCTCTTGCCTCCAAATCCACCCTTCTTTTCATTACATGGGTTTTTATAGTTTGTTTTTTTCCTGCTAGACTATAAACTCTGAGAGAGCAAATAGGCTATATAATTCGTCACCCTACTATAACCTATAAGTTTGTTGGTCCCACAATGAGTGGGTCCAGCAAATATTCCTTGGTAATTATGTTAAATAGCATATTACCTTTTTTTAAAACTCTTACCTTCTGCCTTAGAATCAATATTACTTATTGATTCCAAGGCAGAAAAACATTAAGAGTTAGGCAACTGAAATAGGGTCATGTAGGTAGAAAGTGTCTAAGATCAAATTTGAACCCAGAACCATCTCATTTCTAGGTCTGGCTCTTTATCCCCCAAGCCACCTCGCTGCCCCAGTATAATCTGGATCTGAATTTCAAAAGCCTAAAAAGTTGATGAGTGTCACGTGAGAGGGATGAGAGGTTTTACTTAACTCACCCAGAATAGTAGGATCATAGCTTTCAAGGTGAAAGAGACCTTAGAAGCCATCTATTCCAGCCCCCATATTTTGCATTTGAGACAACCAAGGCTCAGAGAAACTGATTGACCTGCCAAAAGTCACACAGTTAATGAAGAATCAGAATCAGAATTTGAACCCAGATCTTCCTGGTTCCAGATCTTTCTTCTTCTTCTTCTTCTTCTTCTTCTTCTTCTTCTTCTTCTTCTTCTTCTTCTTCTTCTTCTTCTTCTTCTTCTTCTTCTTCTTCTTCTTCTTCTT
>NW_025378859.1:0-8132 GCF_016433145.1 Gracilinanus agilis
TCCTTCCTTCCTTCCTTCCTTCCTTCCTTCCTTTCTTTCTTCCTTCCTTTCTTCCTTTCTTCTTTCCTTTCTTTCTTCTTTCCCATTTAACACGGATACACTTCAGATGACTCTTTAAGCTTTTTCTCCTTGCTTCTTATGGACCATAAACTGAGTGTCACTTCCTGACTCAATTTCTTTTTTCTTTTTCTTTTCTTTTATTATTTACTTACTTACCATCATCAACAACCAAAGCGATAAGTTAAAAAATACACAAAAACCCCACAAATTCCACATTCTTTATTATTTATTTAAAATATCAAATCAAAATGTCAAAATCCTCTGCTTTTGAGTTCACTTTGGAGTTGTTTAACTTTGCTACTTTTTTCTTTAGATTTTGAGGCTTTTTGTGTAATGACAATAATACTTTTTGTATTATTCATTTTCTTCTGATTTCATCTCTTCATATATTGCTCTTATTTCCTTTATATTTCCAACATTTACCCTTTGTAGAAATATAATACAGTACATTACATTCAGATATCACAATCTATTCAGTCATGTCCCCAATCTTTGCATTTATTTTTTCCAATTATTTTATCATTAAAACAAAGTTTCCATAAATATTTTTCATAGATATACAGCTTTTTACCATTTCAATAATGCCCCTACATCTTAATTTTTATAAGGACACCTAGGTTAATAAGCATGAAGAGTTTTATAGCTCTTAATGTATATTTCCATCTTATTTTCTAAAAAAAATTCACATCTTCTCAAGCAGTGTAATATTAGGTTTGTTTCTTCATGTTCCTATCAATGTTTACTTTGATCAACATAACTACTTTGGTTCTCAGATAATATACATTATCAGGACCATATTTTGTTTGACTGATCCTTAGGAAGCAGACCCAGTCAATTGCCAGGACCATACTCTTTCCAAAAACAAGTTTGTGTTGTTTTCTCCCCAGCTTGGTCATATGCAATGGAACTTTCACTCCAATGCCACAACATATCAGTGGTGCAGAATTATCTTCAAATTAATACTTTTACAGAATAGTTATGATCTCTAAACAATTGTTGTCCCACCAGACTCTACACCTGTATCATGTAGATGCCCAGTCTTAGATGTACTGCTAACCTCAAACAGGTATGTCAGAGCTTGATATATACCCTTCACTCAGGGATCTTTAGAGAAAAAATAAGGTAGAGGATGGTTCACTCTACTAGAGTATCTAATCCTAAATTACTCAGTAGTTTCTTATGGTTTCTTCTTAATCTACTCAGTTTGTTATCCTCTTTGGCACTATCCTTCTGTCTGTCAGAGACTAAATAGGAGTGTTTGATCATACATACATTTAGTTGTGGTCTAGAGTATAGTATAAGGTCTAAATTAAGGAATTTGACAAAGTGAGGAGAGCAGTTGATTAGAAACTGTGTCTAATTAAAGAAAGAAGTACAGATAGAAAGAGAGAAAAAAGGAAAGAGAGATTATTAATTTTATACCCTAAAAATATACCTAAAATTCCTAATAACTATCTAAAATTTTGTAAAACTATATCTGTCTTCTGAGGACAGTTTCTTCTGCTTGGCACACCAGGCCTACTCTACTCTACTTTATCTATGAATTATTTGCTAACTACCTAACTCCATAAAATAATAGACAGCCACTACTCACTCATTCCTTCAATCAATTTTCTATAGCAGTCCAATTGTCAGCAGCCAATTGCCCGCAGATTCTTGCCTCAGAGAAAGATCTCCTGCTCTAGAGATCCCAGATGTAAAAGACCCCAAATGTCAGCAGCTGCTTCCCTTCCTCCTCACTGATCATCTGTCCACCCTAACTTCCTGTCTGAGGGCCCACTGCTTCCTCTTTTCAGTTGTAGTCTCCCTGGTAACAGAATCTTCAGCTCTGGCTTACTGACTCACTGAAACTGTCAGCTCTGATCCACTTAGATATCCTGCTCTCTCTAGTCTCATAAGGAGACAGAGGGAGAGATTAAGAAAATCCTTTTAACAATAGGAACATAAAATCATTCTGAATGGAACCTCAAAGGCTATCTGGTCTAGCATCTTCATTTTACAAATGAGAAATATGCAGCCCAGGAAGGTCAAAGGACTTACCTAAGATCAAATATGAAGCTTCAGAAGTAGGCTCTGAACAAATGTATGTGACCTGCTAAACAAGATTCATTCTACTTCAAAACCCCTGCTACACTGGTAGAGACTCAAGAGGTGTGATAGCTCTGAAGAAAAAAATAAACTTAAAAATTTTGGTTATATTCTTCTGATTCAGCACCACCCAAAGAAAAAAAGAATGAGAAGAGACTGGCCTTCAACAAAACTGGGTTTAACTCTTCAATAAAAGATTCTGTTCATTTGCAAAGAAATGTTGTTCCCAAATATATTTTCCCCGAAGGCCCCTGACATTTTTTTTCAACTCAAATCAAAATCTCATCCTTCCTGTATTCTACTGTCCACTAAAACAATACATCATGAAGGAGCTAAGTTCTTCAGTAGAGAGTCAGGCTTGAAGATGTAAAGTTCTGGGTTCCGCTCTAGCCACAGATACTTCCTTGTTGTGTGACCCTGGCTAAGTAAATTATCCCTAGATGCTTAACCTTTACCATTCTTCTGCCTTGAAAATGATACTTAGAATCTATTCTAAGACAGAAGGTAAGAGTTTAACAAAATAAGATAAACCAAAAGAAGTAATACATTGCACAATAAATATAGAACAATTCTGTTGCTTCCCATAAAAATACTATTCAGGGTCATTTGTAATACCATGTCATACCCTTCACAATGTGTGCTTAATTTTTTTTTTTTGTTGATAACTTAAGACTTAAGAAAGTAATGGAGAAAGTGTAAACAATACAGATTAAACTTTAAAAGTATGTTATGTCTATGTCTTTGCATATGAGCACATGTAAAAATACACATATATGTAGGTATATATATATACACACACATAATTATATACTAGTATGCTTCTCCATCAAAAAAATCTATAGTCCAAGTAAAAATTAATCACAAAATAACCCTTACTTAAATTAGAATATAAGGTAAATAAAAAGAAATAAAATAAAGCAGCAAACACTAATCACTAATTTTCCAAAGCAACCTCTTCTCTCCTTCCATATTTGAGAAATTAGTTCAAACATCCTCATTCCCTTTTAATGCTTTCTGATTTAGGAAACAAAAAGTTATGACATAACTGGTTGAAAGATTCTAAAATCTCAGGCCTTAGGAAGTGTTTGTCTCTAAGCACCAGACTGGTAAAGCTTTAGATACTGTAGAGAAGAAAATATAAAATTTCAGTGTCTAATGTCTGAGTACCTAAAGCTCTCTTCTATGTCCATAAATAAGAAAGTTACTTTAAGTAGAAGTAGGACATAGAAGCATGCAAGGATAAGGCCTTGCTCCACATTTAATTCACCTTCTCTCTTCCATTTCTTTCACTTCCCACATTCCCTCTCTGTTCAGCCTGAATCAAGTCTTTTGTCAGACGCACTGTGAATGTTTCCATCCAAATAAACCTTGTATTGGGGTAACATCACTTATTATGTTTTACCTAGCTTTCAGGAAAAAGGAAAACCTCACCCTTACACCTAACAGCAAATTCAATTTCACCTTTTTTGGTTTAATGTTGACAACAATAAGTAATTATCTTTCCCTCCTATAACATTTGTCTATTGCTATTATGAGGTATCAAAGATTATTACTTATTATAATTATTAAATCCATTGTCTGGAGATTGACAGAGCTGATTGTTTAAATTTAACATTAGCATTTATACCTCAGCAATCAACAAATACTACAAAACACAGTTTGAATTATGTTGTTGATTATCTAGACTTGAGAAAGTGATGAAGAAAATGTCAATAATTTAAATATAAAAACATGTTGTGCCTTTTTGGAGAGCTTGTTGTTAAATATTTACCAATAAATCCCTGAATATCCTCTTACTAAATATAAACTACACATGAGTGGAGATTGTATCTTATCTTAATGAGCACCTAGCAAAAGGCTATATAGATAATGACAATAAAATTATTATTGAATTATATTTAATTTGGGGATTGGTGAAAACAATTTCACTTCATCCAACAGTAAGGTCCATTCTCTATTATTCATGAGTGAATTATTAAAATTTTAGTTTATATCAAACCATCATCTAGTAGTGATTCTTTAGGTCATCTCTAATGCCAAAGTTGGCATTAAAAAATAAATACTCTAGCAAAGATTATTATAAGCTTGTTCAGAAGCACAAAGTCCAAATAACATAGAATATGGTCATACCTTAGGTTACGTATTTATGTATGATTATGGTAAGAATTATAGGCTCCATTTGTGTGAACACTGAGTATACCGAATGTCTGGTGAAATGGTTTAATAGAAAACAGCATTTGATAATTGCATAAAATTTTATGTTTTTGTGGACATGCCATTTGATTATGGATGATCAAGTAAGCAAATAGGGCATAGGGAAAATTGATAAATGCCCAGCTATAGCTCTTACCCCCCACCATCAATAAACCCAGTCCTGCTCTTTACCTATCTCCTTTATTGCACTGTGCTCATGTCCTATAGAACTCTCTCCTATTGTTAACAAACTTCCCTTCACCCTAGATTTCTCCCTTTTAAATTACCTCCCTCTTATGGCTCTCAATCAAAGCTAGTTTTCTCAGCTTTCTCCTAAAAATTATCAAATCCTTTTTGAGACAGGCTGCTGAAGTTCTTTGGTGTGATACAGAGATCACTTACTCAAATCAGACAACCAGGTTTAAATACCCACTGTGATACCTACTATCTATTTTACTTTAGACAAATAATTTCACCTTCATTTATGCATCTGTATAATGAGGGAATTGGATTAAATGGCCTCTGAAGTCTTTTCCAGCTCTAGATCTGTAATCTTGAGATTAATATTTCTATATTCACAGGCCAAGAAAAGGAGTTAACATCCTTCTTCTTCCCCATTGCCAACTACACATCTTCCTTCTGCCACCATAGGTCAGGAATCACTTCGTCTTAAAATTTCACTGCTATTATTATGTAATGTCAAGATCCTTGTAGTTATCATCTACAAACTGGGACACTGCTTTTTCTGTACTATCTAACACCCAGATCACAGATTTTTCTTCAACTATCTACCTCACCCAACTTTTTTGTACCTTCTTCCAATTCTTCACTTTTCTCAACATGCATGAACTCTGAATATAAATGACAGTATTTTAGTTATAAATTGGGTTGAATCAGATTTGGAAACTTAAGTAATCAAACCAATTTAATTAACATTAAGTGTATATGTATTAGACTGGCAAGTCTATTATTATGGGAAACTACCAGGTGAGGAGGGAACTGACTGTTTGGGCAGATTGGCATATTCTCTCTCATTTTTTAGAAAGCTACCTAGGACACCAATGTCTAGTTCAAACACAAATTGATCCCTGAACGTGCCTGTTGACTTAGAAAACCACACCATAACTTTAACTATATGGGTTTGTATTTTCATTTATTTTGTTAAACATATGTCAATTATCTTTCATTTTAATTAATTTATTTTAGTTGGCTAGTATTCAAGCCATAGAGTTGGGAATTTGTCACCTCAGGCATCTGGTATTAAATGGAAAGGATTCATGAGAGATAAGACTTGAACCCAAGGTTTTTTATTTAATTTAATTTTTTAATTTAAATTTTAAATTATTTTTCTATGTTTACATGATTTTTACATGATTTTCTTTTCCTCTCTTCCTCCCTGGGCTGACAAGTGTAGGCTAAGAAACTTATGGGGGTGCTAATCAGAACTCCAAGGAGGCAAGGGGAGTTGAGGACAGTTAAAATCAAGGTATAAAAGGGGGAATCTCCCAAGAAGAGGACTCTCTGTTTTTTGGGGAACTAGGGAGGAGAGTGGTGGAAACCAGATTTTCCTAGGCCTAGCTATTCCTCCTACCAGCAGATCTTTGTGTTTTTAACCCTGAATGCCATATATAAGTCCACACTGCCCCTCACTGAACCTGATAACTACAACTGCTAAAAGACCTTATAAGTAGTTAATAGAATCAGACCATCATCTCTACAGACCTCCAATCAACTTTATCAAAAATCCATCAAGAGTTTACTCATTTACTTTATTTAGTTAGGTATAAGAGCTATAGTGAAGTAAAGGAAAGAAGATTGCGGGGGAGGAGCTTCAGGCCTGGTCAGGATTAAGCCAACCTCAAATCACAACTAATTATCTATAGAGTCCTCCTAATCTCTCTTTCCTTTCAATCTCCTCCTTCCCCATTTGATTCATCTTGCTATTAAAAGAGTTATAACCACAAGGCAGATAGTGTTTGAATTCTTCAACTATAAAGGCCACTGTCAGTTGACTTATCCTGGGAGATCCACCATTATCCAATTGAAGTGATAGTTGGCTAGCACTATCTCCTGTGAGGGCCCTTTCAGATTTTATTAATAATCCTTGATTGTGGATTTCACTCATTATCCAGAAACATCTTTTCTTGTGAAGATACACTTTCTCTGAACTAATCCATCTGTTGGAGAGAGAATCTATCAATTCCTCTTAGGGAAATCACTGACCTTCTCCCCAAAGTAAGAGCAATAGGCCCCTGGGACATCTTAGGAAAGAACCTACAACCATTACTGCCTCTCCTGCACCCATCCCCCACTCAGGGCTGAGAGCCTGCAGTTTTACAAACTCATGCTTGAAGCCTGAAGCCTGCTTATTTCTTACACAAGTAATCTCACTGGGTTTTACAAATGTTATCACTTGATATGTATTTACATATTATTCATTTTTATTATAGAGCAATCTTTTAAAGCCTAAACACCAAATCACATACCCCTATATATATGTGATGTGATGTCATATTTTTTTTTGCATTTCTACTCCCATAGATCTTTCTCTCAATGTTATTATCATTATTTCCCATTAGTCCTTCAGAGTGTCCTGACTTGTTACATTTCTACTAGTAAAAAATTCCATTACATTGGATTGTTACACAATGTTTTACTTTCTGTGTACAATATTCTCCTAGTTCTGTTCATTTCACTCTGTATCAGTTCTTTGAGGTTCTCCCAGTTCATATAGAAATCATTTAGATTATCATTCCTTATAGCACAATAGTATTTCATCACCATCATATACCACAATTTGTTCAGCAATTCCTGAATTGAGGGATAATCCTTCATTTTCTAAATTATTTGTCATCTGAAAGAGTACAACTATGAATACAAGAATTTTTCTTTATTATCTCTTTAAGGTACAAACCCAGCAGTGGTATTGCTGGATCTAAGCATATGCATTCTTTTAAACCCCTCTGTATGTTGTTCCAAATTGCCTTTCAGAAAGGTTGGATCAATTCACAACTCCACCAGCAGTGTTTTACTGTCTCAATTTTGCCACATCTCATCCAACAATTATCACTTTCCTTTTCTAGCATACTGGCTAATCTACTAGGTGTGAAGTGGTACCTCAGAGTTGTTTTTGTTTGTTTTTGTTTTTTTTAACCCTTAACTTCTGTGTATTGGCTTGTAGGTGGAAGAGTGGTAAGGGTGGGCAATGGGGGTCAAGTGACTTGCCCAGGGTCACACAGCTGGGAAGTGTCTGAGACCGGATTTGAACCTAGGACCTCCTGTCTCAAGGCCTGACTCTCAGTCCACTGAGCTACCCAGCTGCCCTCTCAGAGTTGTTTTAATTTGCATTTCTCTAATAAGGATGGATTTAGAACACTTTTTCATGTGTTTATTGATAGTTTTGATTTCATCATGTGAAAACTGCCCATTCATGTCCCTTGACCATTTGTCCATTGAGGAATGGCTTGCTTTTTTGAAAATATGACTTAGTTCCTTATATATTCATGAAATTAAACCTTTTCAGAGAATTCTGTTATAAAAATATTCTCCCAGTTTGTTGTTTTCCTTCTAATTTTGGTTGCATTGGTTTTATTTGTTCAAACACTTTATAATTTGATGTAATCAAAGTCATTCAATTTATATTTTGAAATTTTCTTTATCTCTTGCTTGGTCTTAAATTCTTTCCTTTCCCACAGATCTGAAAGGTATACTATTCTATGTTCACCTAAGTTATCTATGATTTCACTCTTTATATTTAAGTAATTTACCCATTTTGAATTTATCTTGGTATA
>NW_025378860.1:0-10134 GCF_016433145.1 Gracilinanus agilis
TTGGTCTGTAGTTTTCTTTCTCTGTTTTTGATCTCCCTGGCTTTGGAATCAGTACCATATTTGTGTCATAAAAGGAATTTGGTAGGACTCCTTCTTTGCTTATCATATCAAATAATTTGTATAGTATTGGGATTAGTTGCTCTTTGAATGTCTGATAGAATTCACTTGTGAATCCATCAGGCCCTGGTGATTTTTTCTTAGGGAGTTCTTTGATGGCTTGTTCAATTTCTTTTTCTGATATGGGATTATTTAGGTATTCTATTTCTTCTGCTGTTAATCTAGGCAGTTTATATTTTTGTAAATATTCGTCCATATCTCCTAAATTGTTACATTTATTGCCATATAATTGGGCAAAATAGTTTTAAATGATTGCCTTAATTTCCCCTTCATTATAGGTGAGGTCTCCCTTTTCATCTTTGATACTATCAATTTGGTTTTCTTCTTTACTTTTTTTTATTAGATTGACCAGTACTTTGTCTATTTTATCTGTTGTTTCAAAGAACCAGCTTCTAGTCTTATTTATTAATTCAATAGTTCTTTTACTTTCAATTTTATTAATTTCTCCTTTGGTTTTTAGTATTTCTAATTTAGTTTTCATCTGGGGATTTTTAATTTGCTCGCTTTCAAATTTTTTGAGTTGCATGCCCAATTCATTGATCTCTGCCCTCCTTAATTTGTTAATATATGCACTCAAGGATATAAATTTCCCCCTGAGTACCACCTTGGCCGCATCCCACATAGTTTGGTAGGATGTCTCATCATTGTCATTTTCTTCAATGAAATTGTTGATAGTTTCTATGATTCCTTCTTTGACAAATTGGTTTTGGAGAAACATATTATTTAATTTCCAATTAGTTTTTGATTTTCCTGTCCAGGTGCCCTTACTAATTATTATTTTTATTGCATTATGATCTGAGAAGGTTACATTTATTATTTCTGCTCACTTGCATTTTTTGCAATGATTCTACCCTATAACATGGTCAATCTTTGTGAATGTGCCATGTGCAGCTGAAAAGAAGGTGTATTCCTTTTTGTCCCTATTTATTTTTCTCCACATATCAATTAAATCTAATCTTTCTGAGAAAGTCTGCCTTCTTTTTCTCATTTGACACCCAAAAGATTTTGCTCAAGCCCTTTACCTTAAACTTGTGTATGTCTACCCGCCTCATATGTGTTTCTTGTAGACAACATATGGTGGGATTTTGGTTTCTAATCCACTCTTCTATTTGCTTCCGTTTTATGAGCGAGTTCATCCCATTCACATTCATAGTTATAATCATCAGTTGTGCATTTGCTGACATTTTCATATCCTCCCCTATTCCTACCCCCTTTTTCTTATACTATTTCTTTTTAAACCAGTGGTTTGCTATTAAGCCGCTATCCCTTATCCCCTCCCCACTCCCCTGCTCCCCTTGGTTTATCCCTTCTGACTTTCTCAGAAGGGTTAGATAAGAGTTTTATGTCCTAATGGATAGTATAGCTACTCTTCCCTCTCTGGGTTGATTACTCTGAGAGTAAGGTTTGATTATTACCTCTTAATGCTCTCTTCCTCTCCTTCTTATAATAGTATTTGTCCCCTCTCCTTCCCATGCCCTCTTTGTGTGTAATAGAATATCCTATTTTTCTTATTCACTCATGTTTCTCTTGGTGTCCCCTGCTATTCACCCCCTCTTTCCCATCCCCCATGTCATCTTAGATTATTTAGTGTTCCACCCTCACCCTGTGAATTATTCTTCTGATTACTATAATAGTGAATACTATAATAGTGAATAGAGTTCACTACAGAGAATTATACATAACATTTCTCTACATAGGAATACAGATAATTAGATCTCACTGAGGCCCTTAAAAAGGCAAATTTAAAGATTATAAGTTTTCTTTCTTTCCCCTCTGTATCTTATTTACCTTTTCAAGTTTCTCTCGATTTTTGTGGTTGGATATCAGACTTTCAATTTAGCCCTGGTCTTTTCTGTGCAAATACCTGGGATTCTTCAATTTTGTTGAATGCCCATACTTTCCCCTGGAAATATATAGTCAATTTTGATGGGTAGTTGATCCGTGGTTGCAGGCCCAGCTCTCTTGCCTTTCTGAATATCGTATTCCAAGCCTTGCGATATTTTAGCGTGGAGGCTGCCAGATCCTGTGTAATCCTGATTGGTGCTCCTTGATATTTGAATTGTTTCTTTCTGGCTTCTTGTAAGATTTTTTCTTTTGCTTGGAAACTCTTGAATTTGGCAATTACATTTCTGGGTGTTTTCTTTTCTGGATCGAATGTCGCAGGTGTTCTATGAATCCTTTCAATGTCTATATTGCCCTCTTGTTGTAGGACTTCAGGGTAATTTTGCTGCATTATTTCGGTTAGTATGGAGTCCAGGTTTCTATTAATTTCTGGTTTTCTGGAAGACCAATTATTGTCAAATTGTCTCTTCTAGACCAGTTTTCTTGGTCTGTCACTCTCTCATTGAGATATTTCATGTTTCCTTCTATTTTTTCAGTCTTTTGACTTTGTTTTATTTGTTCTTGTTGTCTTGAGAGATCATTAGCTTCTAATTGCTCAATTCTAGCCTTTAGGGATTGGTTTTCGGCTATAATCTTCTGGTTTTCGGCTATGATCTTTTGGTTTTCAGCTATAATCTTCTGGTTTTCAGCCATAATCTTCTGGTATTCCTTTTCAATCTGGTCATTTCTGATGTTCAATTTGCTTATCAGTTCATTTGGTTTCTGAGCCTCACTTTCCAATTGCAAGATTCTACCTTTTAAACTGTTATTTTCTTGCCAGAGCTCTTCCATTTTCCTCAAAATCTCAGTTTTGAACCCTTCCATAGCTTGTGAGGAGTTTTCTTTATTTGAGGAGGGTCCAGATGCTTGTTTGTTCTCCTCCTCTGTTTGCTCGGTTGTCTGGATTTTCTCTGTGTAAAAGTTGTCGAGTGTTAAAGACTTCTTTTTCTTGTTGTTAATCTTTCTCTTCTGAACTTCCTGAGACTGGGTAGCCATCATTAGCTCAGCAGCTTCTCAGGTTTATCCTCACTCTCAGAGTCTGTCCGCGGTCTTTTGGCTCCTGAGGTCTGAGTTCTGGTTTTTTCCAAGGTCAAGCCCCCTGGTGGACCCCCTTGCTTGATCCTCTGCTGGAGGTTTCTTTACAAGTTTCAGGGTGCTTCTTCCACAGTTGTATACCCATCTGCACTGGTTCCCCACTCAGGGTTTCAGAGCTTTAGCTTGTGGCTGTGTCTGCCTCCACCCACGCCTCCGCCCGCGCCTGCACTCTGAGCCTGCGTTCTGCTCTCGCGCTCAGGTTTGTGTGTTTTTTTTTAGCTTTTTGGGGTCCTAAATCTTGCTGCTCTCAGGAACAGGCCCCGGAGCTGCCAATGATTTAATGGGTGCCCCAAACTTGCTCTATTTCTTTTTAGCTGGCTTCGGCGCTATAGGTGTTGTGTGTGGAGGGGGTGGGGGTGGGGTGGTTGCTCAGCCCGCGATTTAGTGAGAGCTGTTTCACCCCTTTATAGCATGGAAATGCCTCAATTCCACATACCTTCCACGCTGTGCCCTGTTGTGGGGTTCCTCCGTTCGTCTGGACTTGTTTTTATGTCCCCTTGAGGAGTTTTGTGTGTTTTGGTCAGGAGAGGTTAAGAGCTGCTTCTTACTCTGCCGCCATCTTAACCCGGGAAAAACTATGTGTAGTAATTCTATCCTTAAAACTTACAAAGATTAGATCAAGAGCTATTTAATGGATTAAGTCAGGAAACAGACTTGATTTTTATTAATGTTTTATTGCCACTGACAATTTTCACTGATATCTATAAAAAAAATCCCAAATCTGAACAAAACAAAGGCAATGCAAGTGATAGAAAGGGAAGGGAAATTGGGTTAGTGTAGGACAACAGAGGATCAACAGAGTATTATATGGAGTAAATAATCAAATTAAAACTATAAATCATGATAATTCATCATATTATGCAGTTCTTAGAGAAAATAAGAGCAAAGGGAAGAGGTTAGGAGCCAAAATGTTCTAGAAATATTATTCAGAGCTGTTCTGTAATAATTCAATAGGCAATGTTTATGAGAAAAACATCCTATCCATCAAAGGTCAAGAAATAATTTGCAAACCACATCAAAAAGACCCAATTTTACCTTCTATGTGAATAAAATAGAACAAATTTTTACCAGATGACTTTGTCTGCTAAGCATGTTACAAATATTATCTTAGTTAATTTTACATGAGTGAAAAAGTATTTAGTATCTTTCATTTTAAAGGAAAAGATGTAAAGTTGACATACAATTAGAATGCAATCTCTAAGAGGATCATAGAATTAGAGGTAAATGGGACTTCAAAGGCCATCTAGTCCAATTATTTCTTTTAATAGATAAGGAAACTGATTCCCCAGGATGTTTCAAAGAAGTCCTCTGTTCAAGGTCAGAGATATTATATCAGGGGCAAAATCTGGATCCAGGTCTTCTGAATACAAAGTCTGTATTTATATTTCATCTGTATTGAATACAAATTTTAAAAATGTTCTTTTCTCTCTACCTCACCAACTCCTGGCTGGTTCTGTGCTACTTATTAACATTTTGATCTATGACTTAAAGATATGACTGTTACAACTGTCAAATTGGCAGAAATACACCAAGCTGGAAGGGATAGTTTATATACTATAGATGCCAGAATCAGGATTCACAAAGGTTTTTAAAAGTTAAAATTCTGCACCAAATTTAATAAGATGAAATTTAATATGACTTCAGTTTTAGATTAGGGTTCCAGAAATGAACTTCCCAAATATACAATATGAGAGTATATTTGGGAAGTTCATATTAAACTATGAGAGTATGGCTGGACAGCAGTTTGTCTGAAAATTATCGATGAGCTGCAAGTACAATAGAAATAAAAAAAAATTGAAATGATAGGTCAAATGCCTTCCATGAACATAGACTAAATAAAAGGAAGTTTACTATCCAGTACTCTGGTCAGATCCCATCTACAATTGTGTGCTCATTTATGTGTGCCACATTTTAGGAAGGGCTTTGATAATCTTGAAAGTGGCCAATGCAGGCATCTAGGTTGATAAAACTTTTAGGTTTTACTATATGAGAACAAGTTGAAGGAACTAAATGAAGAAGAATCATATCTTTCAGCATTTGAAGGTCTGTCCCCAGGAAGAGAGATTGACCTTCTTAAACAGCCTCAGAAGGTAGAACTTTGATCAATTTTTGAAAGTTGTAGAAAGGAATTTGACATTAGGACAAATTTCTTTATTAGAGATGCCCCAAAGTGGAATAGGCAGCTTTGGTTAGTTATAGGCTGTCTTTCACTAGGAGACTGTTAACAAAGACTGGATCTAAACCTGTGCAATATGCAAAGATTGGAATCCTATTCCAGTTCAGTTTGGATCAAGTGGTCTCTTATGTCTTTTCCAATTCTCCACATCTGTGATGATAAGGGAATTCTTTTTAACAATCAGAGCTCATCCCAAAGGAAAATAAGTTTCATAAAAAGCTAGTGTGGTAGACTGAAACGTAACATACTTCTTTCTACTTTTTTCATTTGAGATCTCTTCCACAAAGTGACTAATATGGAAAAATGTTTTACATGTAAAATCTACATTAGATTACTTACTGTCCAAGGGAGTAGGGGAAAAGAAGCTATAAATATTTTTGTACAACTCTTTTTCCTTATGATCTCTTTGGGGTATGCCTGGATCAAAAGGCAGACAGTCTTTTAAAGTCCTTTGAGCATAGTTCCAAACTGCCATCCAGAATGGTTGGGCACTGCATTAAAATTTGGAGTTCCAAATTTTAAAAATGAATGCTTTAATTTTTTTTAATTAGAAACTTTTATTTGATTAATTAATTTAGAATATTTTTCCATGGTTACATGATGCATGTTCTTTCCCTCTCCTCATCCCAACCCCCCTCCTAGCCAACATGCAATTCTACTGGGTTTTACATGTATCATTGATGAAGACCTATTTCCATATTGTTAGTATTTGCACTAGGGTGATCGCTTAGAGTCTACATCCCCAATCATATCCCCATTGACCCATGTGATCAAGCAGTTGTTTTTCTTCTATGTTTTTACTCCCACAGTTCTTTCTCTGGATGTGGATAGGGTTCTTTCTCATAAGTCCCTCAGAATTGTCCTGGATCATTGTATTGCTGCTAGTACAGAAGTCCATTACATTGGATTGTGTCACAGTGTATCAGTCTCTGTGTACAATGTTCTTCTGGCTCTGCTTCTTTCGCTCTGCATCAATTCCTGAAGGTCATTCCAGTTCACATGGAATTCCTCCAGTTCATTATTCCTTTGAGCACAATAGTATTCCATCACCTTCAGATACCACAATTTGTTCAGTCATTCCCCAATAGAAGGGCATCCCCTCATTTTCCAATTTTTGCCACCATAAAGAGCATGGTTATGAATATTTTTGTACAAATCTTTTTTCTTATGATCTCTTTGGAGTATAAATCCAGCAGTGGTAACGGCTGAATCAAAAGGCAGGCAGTCTTTTAGCCCTTTGAGCATAGTTCCAAATTGCCATCCAGATTGGTTGGACATTGCATTAATGTCCCAATTTTGCCACATCCCCTCTAATATTTATTACTTTCCTTTGCTGTAAAAATGAATGTTTTTTAAAAAACCTAGTATATTCCTACTTGCTGATCATCTTCAAGTAGTCTAGAAGACCACTCTGGGATATAAAGATTCCTGTTCTGTTACAAGTTTGACTAGATGATTTTAGGGGTTCCTTCCAATTCTAAGATCTTCAGCACATTCTGTGGCAGCTCTTTTCAATAAGTTCTTCCTTATTTTGACCAAAATTCAACTTTCCTGTAACTTCCATCTACAGGACGTTGGAGTTTATCATTTGCTAGTTGATAACTTTATTGAAATTAAGAAATCCAATGTAGAACAATTTCCATGTTTTGTAGGTTAGATGTTTTTCTATTTGCTTCTTCAGAAGGACATGGAGAAACTGCAGCCACTCAGGAGGGATCTTCTGCACAAGCAGGACAAGGTGTTGACCCGATGCCAGATGGCACACTCACTTTTCCAGGATCCTCAGCCTCTCTGAAGAGAAGGTACAGTATTATCCTATTCCAAAAGTTTCCTGCACCTGTTTTCTAGCAGGGATTTGCCTAATGACATCATTCATCCTTCATAATCTTATTGAATTGGCTCCACTAGCTTACCAGTCGCCAGCCATTCTCAGATTTGTTTGGGATAGTGAGGGGTACCAGTGTCACAATCACAAGTCAGGAGTACATAATATTAATTATATTTGTTGTCTTATGTATCCTGTTAAATTATATTAAAATTGTCTTAATCAGTATTTTTCCATTGGAAACCTTCAATGATTTCTCAAGTTGTTAATGATTTATGTCTTATGATCACTTATTTATTGTAGGAAAAGGGATTACTTATAACTATGTATCAGTTTCATACAGGAAAGAAGAAAACCAGCCTTTATTAAGTACCTACTCTGTGCTTACTAAACATTTTATAAATATCTCATTTGATCCTCCCAACAACACTGCCAGTTAGGTGCTATTATTTTTCCCATTTTGTAGCTGAAGAAATTGAGTCAGACAAATCACTTAATATAGGATAAGTGACTTGCCCTGGATCACAGAACTAGTAAGAGTCTAAGGCCAGATTTGAAATCAATTCCTCCTGACTTCAAACCCTGAAATCTACCCACGGTGTCACTTAGATACCTATTATTTGGCTGTTACATATATGCAAGATATATTTATAAAAATTACTGACTCCTTCGACCTGTAGATTTTCTTTAAATTTTTGAAATATTGTTTGTAATGAAACATACATTTTGTCTCTAGTAATTTATTTTGGTTTTCTCCTCTCCATAATTGAGATAAATATTATTCCATTTTCTTCCAAAAATTTTTTTGTGACTTAAAAGCATATTGAGATCAATAATCCAATTGAAATTTGTCATAGCATATAATTTGGAACATAGCTTTAAATTCATTTTTATTGTCTAATTAACAGAATTCTTTCTTTGTTGAATATTAATTCCTTTTATCAATATTTTTGTCTTAGATTTTTCAAAAATGAATCTCAAGTATATTAAGTTATCTGTTCTTTTCTATTGTTCTAATTTTCCCATTTTACAGAGAAATCAATAATTTTTATAATCAGTACTTTATAATACAATTTGAATATTTATCATGTTCTTGCTTATCTGTTTCTTTATGAATTTTCTCATGGTGATTTAATTCTATAAGATTATTCATTGATTGGTGTTATTATATTAAACTAATACATTAATTTAGGCATAGGAACTTATATTGGCTTACCCTAAATATAAGCAGAGGATATACGTCTACTTACTCAATTTTTCCTCAATTTCTCTTAAAATCATGTTAAAGTTGTCTTTTTAGAGTTTTCCTTTTTACGTAGGTAAGTTAGTGTTTAGATATCAGACGCATTCTATGATGAGTCCTGAATTAAAATTTTGTCTTAGACATTCTGTGACCCTGGAAAAGTTAATTAATCTTTAGTTTCCACATCTGTAAAACTGAGCACTTACCTTACCAAATTGTGAGGAACAAGTTAAGTCAACAAGGCTACTACTTGCTAGGTAGTTACTGTGCTAAGTGCTAGAGGTACAAAGGAAGACCAAAAAAAAAAACCAAACAAACAAACAAACAAACAAAAAACTCCTCTACTCTCAAGGAACTCATATTCTAAACTAAAAGAAATTAGTAGAAACAAAATATATGGGTTTGATTGTAAATATTATTTTTAAAAATTAAAAGAAAATACATAGATTGAAGAAAGACAACATTCATATAACTGTGTACATTCAAGATAGATAGTGTGAATTGGAAGTGGGAAAGAGGGAAAGCACTAGCAATATGGTGGAATTTTAGATGAGACCTGATGGAAGCCAGGAGGTAGAGATGAGCAGGGAGAGAGTCCAGGTATGGGGGTGGGTGGTGGGTGGTAGGTGTTGGGGGGGCAGGGCAGCCACTGAAAATGCATAGATTTGGGAGGTGGAGTATATTGTGCAAAGAACAGCCAGGAAGCCAGGTTCATTGGATCATAGAGTGTTTGGGGAGTAAAGTGCAAAAAGACATTAAATGTAGCAAAGGGCCAAGTTGTAAAGGGTTTTGAGAGACCGAGGATTTTGCATTGAATCCTGGAGGTACTAGGGTGTCACTAGAGCTTATTGAGTAAGAGAAGTCATACTTCTGATACAGGAAGCTCACTCAGGTAGTTGAGTGAATGATGGACTGGAGTGGAGAGAGACTTAAAGCAGGTAGACATACCAGAAGGCTATTGTGATAGTCCAGGAAATCTGACATTAAATAATAGAATTGGATTATAGATGCATACACATGTTTATGTGTATATATGAATATTTTTTATGGTTTTACATAGGAAAGCTAAGTGGTGCAATAGTCCAGGATTGTGATAAAGAGCATCTGCACCAAGGGGGTGTTGGTGTCAGAGGAGAGAAGGGAGCATGTTATGAAGGCAGAAATGACAGAATTTGGTAAATGAGTAGTTATGGCAGAGCTGTGGGAAGGGGGTCGAGGATGACACTTGAGTTTCGAGCCTAGGTGAATGGGAAGATGGTGGTCCGTCTAACAGTGATAGGGAAGTTTGGAAGAGGGGAGGGTTTGGGGGAAATGATAATAAGTTAAGTTTGGGGGATATTAAGTTTAAGTCATTTGTGGGACAGACAGTTCAAGATATCTAAAAGGCAGTTGGAGATAAGGAGACTGAAGAGAAGTTAGGGCTAGGCAAATAGATCTGAGAATAATTTGCGTAGAAATGAGCAGGATGAGGATTGACACAAGGTCATTAGATTAAAAGATTAAGAAATCATTGAGGGGGCAGCTAGGTGGCTCAGTGGATTGAGAATCAGGCCTAGAGATGAGAGGTCCTGGGTTCACCTCTCAGACTCTTCATAGCTGTGAGACTCCCTTTTCCTAGCCCTTACCACTCTTCTGCCTTGGAATCTATATACAGCATTGACTCTAAGATGGAAGGTAAGGGTGTTTTGTTTTTTAAAGAGATCATTGGGAATCTTAGTGACCACAATTTCAGAATCAAATGAGATTTCATATATATACATATATACATACACACACACACACACACACACACACACA
>NW_025378861.1:0-4649 GCF_016433145.1 Gracilinanus agilis
CCTTCCTTCCTTCCTTCCTTCCTTCCTTCCTTCCTTCCTCCTTCTTCCTTCCTTGACAAACAGAAATGCAAGGATATTTCTCCTGGCATATGGCCCTTCAGATCTTCAGTGGAGACCCAGAGAACTTTCCCAAACAACATGCTGTAGTCATAGAATCATCTTACAGATAAGGAAATCATTAGGTCCAGAGAAGTTAAGTAATTCATCTAAAGTCATACAAAGCAATGACTGGAAGCCAAATCACCTGATTTCTCCAGTTTCATTTTCATTCCACCATGCTGTCTGTTGTGCTTTGGCAAGAAAACAGGTACATTCCTTTTCCCCCCATGCCTTTCAATAACACATCTGGTTGAGCATAGTGGCTATACTTGGGTCCCTACAGGTATTTCAGAGCACACACTCATAATAAAAATCTTGCAAAAGTCACTCTCTGCTTCAGCAGGGAGTAGAAACTTAATGCTTCCAATGGAAACTAATATTGCAAGATCTTATTTATTTTGGGTTCCTGTTTCATATCATGAGGGTGACTTTAATGGCTAGAAGACTGTGCTGGGGTCTATTCATAATGAAGTGGATTCTTTTTAGGTTGGCAGTCAAAGGGATGAGGAATAACTAACTTCTTGGGGCAATCTGGACAGACAAATGTTCTGTGACAAAGCTTTTATAATCTAGGGACTGACTTCCAGTTAAGATGGCGGCAGAGTAAGGAGCAGCAGCTTGATCTCTCCTAACCAAAGCATACAGGACTCCTCGAGGGGACATAAAAATAAATCCAGACAAACGAAGGAACCCCACAACAGGGCGCAGCATTTAAGGTATGTGGAATCTGGGCATTTCCACACCATAAAGGGGTGGAATAGCTCTCACTAAAATGCGAGAGGAAGAAGCCCTCACCCCCTACACCACCTACAACTCAGAGGCCAGCGCACAAGAGTTAAAGCAGGTTTGGGGCACCCATTAAGTCACTGGCAGCTCCAGGGCTTGTTCCTAAGAGTAGCAAGACTTAGGACCCCAAGAGGCTAAAGAACGCGCACGGACTTTCCTGAGGGTCTGTGCAGGTGAAGGCAGTGCCCTAGGTGTGGACAAGGATCTCTAGCACAGGCTTGGACCGCGAGTGGGGACCCTGTGCAGTCTGGAGCATGGCAGTGGAAGCAGCATCCTAAGACTGTTGAAGGAGCCTCGGGCAGAGGGGCAGACTGGGGACGACCAGGAGGCTCAACCCTGAGAACAATGGGACCTGAGACCTCGGGAGCCTAGACAGACCCTGAGTGTGAGGATAAAGCACAGAAGGCTCTGGGCTAACAACAATGGCAAGCCAAAATCGGAAACCCCAGAAGAGAAAGATTATCAAGAAGAACTTTGGAACACTCGACAACTTTTACACAGACAAAATCCAGACAACAGAGGAGAACAAAGAAGAAATCATATCCAAACCTTCCCAAAATAATGAAAACTGGTCACAAGCTATTGAAGAGTTCAAATCTGAGATGATGAAAAAGATGGAAGAGATCTGGCAAGAAAATAACAGTTTAAAAGGCAGAATTTCACAATTGGAAAGTGAGGCACATCAACTGAAGACCAGAAATGACCAGATTGAAAAGGAAAACCAAAAGATTATAACCAAAAACCAGTTCCTAAAGGCTAGAATGGAGCAATTAGAAGCTAATGATCTCTCAAGACAGCAAGAACAAATAAAACAAAGTCAAAAGACTGATAAAATAGAAGGAAACATGAAATATCTCAATGAGAAAGTGACAAATCAAGAAAACAGGGCTAGAAGAGAAAATTTGAGAATCATTGGTCTTCCAGAAAAAGCAGAAATTAATAGAAACTTGGACTCCATACTAAAAGAAATTATTCAGCAAAATTGCCCTGAAGTTCTACAACAAGAAGGCAATATAGACATTGAAAGGATCCATAGATCACCCTCTACACTAGACCCAGAAAGGACAACCCCCAGGAATATAATAGCCAAATTGAAGAGCTTCCAAGTAAAAGAAAAAAATCTTACAAGAAGCCAGAAAGACAATTCAAATATCAAGGAGCATCAATCAGGATCACACAGGATCTGGCAGCCTCCACGCTAAAAGACCGCAAGGCTTGGAATATGATATTCAGAAAGGCAAGAGAGCTGGGCCTTCAACCATGGATCAACTACCCATCAAAACTGACTATATACTTCCAGGGGAAAGTATGGGCATTCAACAAAATTGAAGATTTCCAAGTATTTGCACAGAAAAGACCAGGGCTAAATGGAAAGTTTGATATCCAACCACAAAAATCAAGAGAAACATGAAAAGGTAAATAAGAAACAGAGGGGAAAGAAAGAAAACTCATTATTTTTAAAATTTGACTCTTTAAGGGCTTAAATAAGATCTAATTATCTGTATTCCTATGTGGAGAAATGCTATGTATAATTCTCTGTAGTGAACTCTATTCACTATTATAGTATTCACTATTATAGTAATCAGAAGAATAATTCATAGGGAGAGGACGGAATACCAAATGGTCTAAGACAAAATGGGGAGTGGGAAAGAGGGGGGTGAATAGTAGGGGACACCAAGAGAAACTTGAGTGAATAAGAAAAATAGGATACTCTATTAACACACAAAGAGGGCATGGGAAGAGGAGGGGACATATACTATTATAAGAAGGAGAGGAAGAGAGCATTAAGAGGTAATATTTAAACCTTACTCTCAGTGTAATCAACCCGGAAAGGGAAGAGTAATTATATTATCCATTGGGATAAAAAACTATCTAACCCTACTGAGAAAGTCAAAAGGGATAAACCAAGGGGAGCAGGGGAGTGGGGAGGTCAAAAAAAGGAGGGGAGAAGGGGGAGGGAATTCATTAGGCCTTTAAAAACAAAAAGAGGGGAATAACAAGGGAGGGGGTAGAAAGGGAAGCTAATCAAGAGAGGGGATAAGGGATACCGGCTCAAAGCAAACCAGAAAATAGTGTAAGAAGAAGGAGTGGGACTAGGGGAGGATACAAAAATGTCAGTGAATGGACAACTGATAATTATAACTCTGAATGTGAATGGGATGAACTCGCTCATAAAACAGAAGCAAATAGCAGAGTGGATTAGAAACCAAAATCCTAACATATGCTGTCTACAAGAAACACATATGAGGCAGGTGGACATACACAAGTTTAAGGTTAAGGGCTTGAGCAAAATCTTTTGGGCATCAAATGAGAAAATGAAGGCAGGAGTGGCTATTATGATTTCTGACAAAGCCAAAGTAAAAATAGATATGATTAAAAAAGACAGGGAAGGTCATTACATCCTGATTAAAGGCAGTATAGACAATGAGGAAATAACACTGCTCAATATGTATGCACCAAGTGGTATAGCATCCAAATTCATAAAGGAGAAACTGATAGAGCTCAAGAAGGAAATAGATAGTAAAACCATAATAGTGGGAGATCTAAATATTCCTCTTTCAGATCTAGATAAATCAAACCAAAAAATAAGTAAGAAAGAGGTAAGAGAGGTGAATGAAGTCCTAGAAAAATTAGATTTAATTGATATGTGGAGAAAAATAAATAGGGACAAAAAGGAATACACCTTCTTTTCAGCTGCACATGGCACATTCACAAAGACTGACCATGTTATAGGGCATAGAATCATTGCAAACAAATGCAAAAGAGCAGATATAATAAATGTAACCTTCTCAGATCATAATGCAATAAAAATAGTAATTACTAAGAGCACCTGGACAGGTAAATCAAAATCCAACTGGAAATTAAACAATATGATTCTCCAAAACCAGTTAGTCAAAGAAGAAATCATAGAAACAATCAACAATTTCATTGAAGAGAATGACAATGATGAGACATCCTACCAAACTCTGTGGGATGCAGCCAAGGCAGTACTTAGGGGGAAATTTATATCCTCGAGTGCATATATTAACAAATTAAGGAGGGCAGAGATTAATGAATTGGGCATGCAACTCAAAAAACTAGAAAGCAAGCAAATTAAAAATCCCCAGATGAAAACTAAATTAGAAATACTAAAAATTAAGGGAGAAATTAATAAAATCGAAAGTAAAAGAACTATTGAATTAATAAATAAGACTAGAAACTGGTATTTTGAAAAAAAAAACAGATAAAATAGACAAAGTACTGGTCAATCTAATAAAAAAAAGGAAAGAAGAAAACCAAATTGACAGTATCAAAGATGAATAGGGAGACCTCACCTCTAATGAAGGGAAAATTAAGGCAATCATTAAAAATTATTTTGCCCAATTATATGGCAATAAATATAACAATTTAGGAGATATGGATGAATATTTACAAAAATATAAATTGCGTAGATTAACAGCAGAAGAAATAGAATACCTAAATAATCCCATATCAGAAATAGAAATTGAACAAACCATCAAAGAACTCCCTAAGAAAAAATCACCAGGGCCTGATGGATTCACAAGTGAATTCTATCAGACATTCAAAGAGCAAATAATCCCAATACTATATAAATTATTTGATATGATAAGCAAAGGAGTCCTACCAAATTCCTTTTATGACACAAATATGATACTGATTCTAAAGCTAGGGAGATCAAAAACAGAGAAAGAAAACTATAGACCAATCTCCCTAATGAACATAGATGCAAAAATCCTAAATAGAATACTAGCAAAGAGACTCCA
>NW_025378862.1:0-13446 GCF_016433145.1 Gracilinanus agilis
AAAGGAATAATAAACTGGAGGAGTTCCAGGCGAACTGGAGAGACCTCCGGGAACAGATGCAGAGCGAAAGGAGCAGAGCCAGAAGAACATTGTACACAGAGACTGATATACTATGGTAAAATTGAATGTAATGGATCTCTTACTAGTAGCAATACCATTAATGACCCAGAACAATTCTGAGGGATTTATGGTAAAGAATGCTACCCCACATTCAGAGGAAGGACTGCAGGAGTGGAAACATAAGAAAAACAACTGCTTGAACGCATGGGTTGGGGTGGACATGATTGAGGGTGTGGACTCAAAACTATCACACCAATGCAACTTACCAACAATTTGGAAATTGGTCTTGTTCAAGGACACATGACAAAACTAGTGGAAATGTGCATTGGCCGTGGGTGGGGGGAGTGCAGGGGGGGCGAAGGGGAAAGGAGGAGCATGAATCATGTAACCATGTTAAAAATGAACTATAATAAATGTTTAAAAACATGCCAAAAATAAAATAAAATAAAATAAATTAGAAATCAGAAAAGCTTTCCCATAGAATAACTTAAAAGCTATACTAAAATTTCCAACAAAACTAAAAAGAATGGACTTTTTTAGCAGAAGTTTAACATTTGCTGCTATAGAAAAAAATGTATTCCAAAAAATATCTAGAATTTTAAGTACAATTAAATGTTTGTTGAACTGAAATCATTCCTAGGAATCACTAAATTTATGAATAGTAAAAATATTTGATGAATTTAAATTCAAACCAGAAAAGGTTTAAGAGTTTTTTGATTTATTATAAATAAAACATTACAATTTGTGAATTAATTGAAATCATTTTAATCCCCTTCTCTTTAGAAGATCATATTCTAATGGAGGAAATACATAAGATTTCAGCTGCAAGTAGGTGATAGACAGGTTTCTTCTTGGGGAGCAAAGCAAAGTGATGGACAGGTTTTTTCTTGGGGAGTGAAGCAGGTGATGTGTTGACAGGTTCTTCTTGGGGAGCAAAGCAGGTGATGGACAATAGTTTCTTCTTGGGGAGCTTTTAAAAAGCAAGTCATAAATTAATATGCCACTTTCTAAAGAGAAAAGGGAAAAAGACAAAAAGTTAAAAGACTTGTTTGACATTACATATAGCTATAGGATGTGTGGGAAACAACACATATAGAGGATATTTCAGGTGCAAGTAGGTGACGAACAGGTTTCTTCTTGGGGAGCCAAGCAGATCATGCTACTTTCTGTAAAGAGAAAATGGAAAAATCATTATAATATGTTAAAAGACTTGGTTGAAATGATTCCTTGGGCTTTGGTAGATATGGTTGTAGGATGTGGGGGAGACAACACATATGGAAGATTTCAGGTGCAAGTAGGTGATGTATCCCGATATGTCTTCTTAGGGAGCTTTAACAAAGTAAATAATGTGCCTCTTTCTGTAACAAGATAAAATGATAAAAGTATTAAAATATATTAAAGGACTTTGTGTTAAGAGCTTCTTTTCTTGGACTTTGGTAGAAATGGCTATAGGATGTTAAAAGACATTTTTGACAACTTATATTCTGACACCTTGAGATATAGCTATAGAAGCTTCAGGGGCAAGTTGATATATCTCCTCAGAAGAAGAAAATGATATATGACTGAAGACATCAGGCTGAAAATTGGTTCTTAATTGTTTCTTCCAAAGATGACTTAAGTTGCTAGTCATCCCCAACCAAATCTAAGAATAAAAGAAATTATTAAAGTAATAATTTTGTACCTAATGATTCTATGACTAAGGTTCAGGTGCAAAAAAGGGAATACTTCAGTTGTATTATTAAAAAATCAGTGATAATGGGAGAATGCTAACACTCAAATCACAATAATAAATTTTAAAGAAAAAATGCATTGTAAAACAGAATAAGTGACATGGTAGATAGAATGTCAGAATAATAAATTTTTTGAAAATTCAATATAAAATAGAATTGGGGGCAGTTAGGTGACATAGTGGATAGAATGTTTAGCCTAAAATAAGGGAAATTCATCTTTTTTTTTTTTAATTTTGTATGATCCTGGGCAAGTCACTTAATTTGCTTGGCTCCTTTTCTTATTCTGCAAAACGATTCTGGAGAAGAAAATGACAAAATAATTCTAATATCTTTACCAAGAATCCTCCAAATGGGAGGTTGAAGAGTCCAACAAAAAGACTGAACTGCAACCAAAAGGAGGATAGTGTGGGGGATGGTGGGTCCAAAGCAGAATGGAGAAAGTTCCTCAGAACATGGACTCAACATGTTGATCTCTTTATTTTATCTTGATTATTTTTCCTACTGTTTTTTTCTTGGTTTGTTTTGTTTCTTTGCCAAGTTTTTAACCAGTTCAATAATTCTTTTCTTTTTCATGTCCCTGTAAGATTTTGAGTTGCACCACCATCCAAATCTAAGGGAAAAAGAAAACATAGTAATCAAAGTAATAATTTTGTGCCTAATAATTCTATAACAAAGGTCCAGGTGCAAAAAAAATGAAGACTTCAGTTGTTTAATAAAAAATCTTTGAAAAATCAGTGATAGTGGGAGAATGCTAGCACTCAAGTCACAATAATAAATTTTAAGGGAAAAAATGCAATGTAAAATAGAATAAGTGACATGGTGGATAAAATGTCAGAATAATACATTTTTTGAAAATTCAATATAAAACAGAATTAGGGGCAGTTAGGTGACATTGTGGTTAGAATGTTTAGCCTGAAATAAGGGAAATTCATCTTTTTTAATTTTATATGATCCTGGGCAAGTTGCTTAATTTGTTTGCCTCCTTTTCTTATTCTGTAAAATGATTCTGGAGAAGAAAATGACAAAATAATTCTAATATCTTTACCAAGAATCCTCCAAATGGGATCATGAAAAGTCCAACAAAATGATTGAACTGCAACCAAAAGGAGGATAGTGTGGGGGATGGTAGGTCCAAAACAGAATGGAGGAAGTTCCCTAGAACATAGACTCAACATGTTGATCTCTTTAATTTATCTTGATTATTTTTCCTACTTTTTTTTCTTGGTTTGTTTTGTTTTTTTGCCAAGTTTTTAATCATGTCTCTAGGATTTTGAGTTATACCAACACTTGTCTGACCTCTTGCCAGACTGAACTTAAAGCTGTGGTCACTGCCCTTTTTATACTGTGTCCTAAGGGTAGGACCTGATTTCAGCCAATCACATGAGACTTTCTGTATGACATCACCTGCCTTTCATCCAGTGGCCAAAAATGGTATGCTCCTTTCAAAATGCTTGGGACTTCACTTTGTGGTGAGAAAGGAGAAAACTGAATTGATGAAACAACTAATTCATTAAATGATAGTTGTATTAAATGGATCAAGAACAGAACTCTCTTTTTAAGAGTTTCACAGACCTTGTCTTTCATCTTTCATTTCAAAGAGGGCTGGTGGCATCTGAAAGTGAGGTCTTGACTTGCTCATGAATTGGATTTAATTGAAGCAGAGTTGTACAAAGTTGAAGAGCCTCATTCTCTTTTCCAGTCAGAGTCCAATGGCAAGACCAAAGTTAGGATAACTGGTGATGGCCCAAGATGCAGTGGATCCAAGGAAGTGACTTGCTTCTAAGGTAATGTAGATGGTAAGTGACAGAACTTGGCTCCAAAGATTTCAAATTTAATGTTCTTTGCATTTTCTACCCATTTTCCTTATTAGCATTTTTCTATGAGTTCCATGGACTCTCAGAAAATGAGTGGGAAAGTATGTCCCTGATGCTTGAGTGAAATACTTTTAACTATTGTTCTTGGTATGATATTTGAGTAAATAAATACCTTTGCTAAAGAGTTAATTAAGACTAATAGCTTGACTCTTAAGGAAACACAAAGGTGGAGGGTTTATAAGCTAACATTTAGGAGGACAGACAGTTTTCCTACAATCCCAGGATGATGAGCAAGTCCTTAATCAAACTCAGCTGAGATGATTAGAGATATTTGACCATTAAATGAAGGCAGCTGACACACCACACTATTTTGTGATTTGCTGAGATACTCATAACTCTTGGACCTATATATTAAAGGCACAAAATTTAAGGAGCTCAGTCTTGAGAGTATTTTGTGAAGGAGACTCCTATGAGTAGAAAGGGGGGAGGTATTGTCTATAGGCCTACTGTTTTGGCTGGAATATTCTTGATAGAGCTTTTGAGGTGTGAGTTAACAACCACCACTATACAAACATACACATGCCTACAATACCAACCTGAACTATTGCAAGAAAGGACATTTTCATGCAAATAGAGAAAAATCAAGGCTAATTTTGCCCTCGAATTTTGTTCGTAGGCTCTTTAAGCAAGAGAAGCAGAAAAATAGATTTTTCTGTCTTTGAGGAAAAAAGGGAGAGGAACTTCTGATACCCCAAGGAATCTCATTTTTGACTGTTTTTAGCTTTCTCTCCAAGAATTTTTAATAATTTTTATTCTCTGGTTTGCTTTTAAATGTCTTGGAGAATTGTTTCTCCAAGGGTATTGCAATATGAATTTTGGTACAGGAAAGTTTATTTAAACCTTTTGGCTTTAAATCCATTTTACTAGATGTAGGAGAGTGATTTCAACATTCTTCCTTCCCAAAACACAGGGGCAATTTCTGTCTTTTTTTTTAATCCTTACCTTCTGTTTTAGGACCAACTGGTTCTAAGGCAGAAGAGCAGTAAGAGCAAGACAATGGGGGTTAAGTGACTTATCTAATGTCATACAGCTAAGAAATAGCTGAGGCCAGATTTGAAACCTGTTTCTAGCCCTGGTTCTTAATCCATTGAGCCCCCTAGTTGTCCCAACAAAAGCAATTTCTAAGGAACTATTGGACCAAGAGGAAATAATGAAACTAGCTGAAAGGAGAGACATAAATCCAGGGAGAGGCACACACACAAAAGAGAGACAAACAGACAGAGAAAGAGAGAGTCACTGAAAAGAGGCAACAGTTACAGGGAAAATATTTCAGAGCAATTGAGAATTGATAAAAAGAAGTAAATCCTGAAAGTTTAACTGGCAGTCCATGTATCAGGGAGATGCCTAAGAACCCTACAAAAAGAGAAATAACTTTCAAACCCTTAAGTATCAAGACTGTGGATTTCTTTTGAAACATGAAATTTTTACATATTTCCTTCATTACCATTTTAAGTCCATATTTTGATTTTTCCTATAGATATAGTATGTCTGTGGGATAGTGTATCCTCTGGGGTGGTAGAACCAACTCTTAATAACCTTGAGAGAGCTGAGGTGGGGGGGAGGAAAAGAAGGAAGAGAAAGTAAAAAAGGGAAGGAATAAGAGAACTAATATAATTTTTATTACTTCCTTTCCCTATATAAACACACACACACTTTTTTCCACAAACATTGCTTTTTTCTCAACATGCCCAATGAAGTGATCTCAACATAACTTAGTAATATATTATTATCTTCCACTCATTTATCATTTCAGTTCCCTTGTTTCTGTTTTTCTACCATGTATTCTCTATATCTCACTATTTATTAAAACTATGTCTGAGTAGTACTTGAATTTTGCAGAAAATAAATGAATGTATTTCTCAGAATGAAGGAAACGGACAATTTTACAATTCTTTAGATGATTTATCAGTAAGAGAGAAAAATTAACAGCATCTTTTCAAATTATAAATGTTTGGAGTAGGGTTAAAATGTCACCTCCAGAGAATGAACTGAAAAATGGAAACATGAAAGATATCATTATATCTGTCTCCCAGATGATGCCTTCCATGAAGGAAAGAGAGAGGCTGAGACACTTGTAAATAAATTGTATTAAAAAAAGGAAATAAATGAAAATGAAATGGATTTTAGGGTTAGAAGAGGTTTGCTGCAAGGCTGTAAAGCTGAAAAGCTAGGAAAGTTTAGGGGAGGAATAAATTTTGGAGGAAGAATGACATATTTCAAGTCAATGTCAAATTGTAATAATACTTGGATTTGTTTTCCTTGGGAAACTGAAAACTATAGTTGACAAGAAGGTTGATCCACTTCAAGTCCCCCTTCTTGGAGACACTGTGAAGATTCAGAAAAGTAAATTAGTTACTTGAGAAGAATCATAATGGAGAGTCAGAAAGAAGGTGAATAGTAATAATATTTTTTTTTGTTTCATGTTGTTTTACTTGCTTCATTAAATTGGCTTATTTATCAAGAGCCATAAAATGTCTCTAGTTATATGTATTTATAAATAGGCTTCGTCCTAGCTTTGTATTACATTTTATCTGTGCTCCAATAAATCAGTATTTTGACTATAGACAGATGGTCCCAAGAACAATCTCTAGGGTTGATTTATTGGAGAAAATGGAAAAAAGGTTGGACAGTGGTAGATATCATCTATGTCCTTGGAGGTAATATTTGTATCAATGAGACCACAAACCTATTGAGTAAATGTATCTATATAATAGAATATAAGCTGGCAAAGAACTGAAAAAAATACATCATGTGTAGGAATGCTGTATTTACCAGAGGTTCCAAACTTTCCATGTCCATGACACTATCAGTATCTCAGCATTTTTCCCAGCACACCATGCCCAAAAGAAATATCTGACAGGGGGCAGCTTTGTGACTCAGTGATATTGACTGCCAAACCTAGAGGTGGGAGGTCCTGGGTTCAGACCTGGTCTCAGAAACTTCATAGCTATGTTATCCTGGGCAAATCATTTAACCCCCATTGCCTGTACCTTACCATTTTTTTTTGTCTTGGAACCAATACACAGTATTGATTCTAAGATGAAAGATAAGGGCTAAAAAATGGAAGAGAAATATCTAGTAGTTCCATTTATTAAATAGACACAAACAACTCAATAATCATTTGAAAAAAATGATACATATAAATTAAAAGAAAATGATATTTTTATTTCATTCCTAAATAACTAGGTTTTTAAATAACTACAAAATGGGATATGTGCATCTATTAGGCATTGTACAACTTCTCAAAACTTGAGATTAAATTCTATACCACCACTCTATCCTAGATTGCTATCCTAGATTGATTTTCATGGGATACTTCATGTTTATCCCAGCTTCACAAAGATATGACAAAAGTTTGAAATGTGACTGGAATAGTCAAAAGTGTAAGTAAAGAGAAAACATGTCTCAAATGACAGGAATGCAACAAAATCTAATGTTAAAACTATGAACTATTTCAAGCTAGTGAGTCTGAGTTCAGGTCATCATCATATCTCCTTGGAAACTTCAAATACCCTTCAATGCCCCTGTAAGTTTATCACCATTCCTGGGGTGCCTTGACATAGTTGGGGAACCAACACTCTCAAGCAAAGAGGTCCTAATTTTGATTAGTTTTGCTTCATTGTTTTTTGTTGTTTGTTTTTGCCTCTTTAAAATAAATCTTTGTTATAAGAGATGGTGAAGGGAGAGCTGGATGGCTCAAAGGATAGAGAGACCAGAGTTCCTGGGTTCAAATCTGTGACCTCAAACAATCCCTAGCTCTGTGACCCTGGGCAAGTTACTTGACTTCCATTGCCTAGCCCTTACCATTCTTCTGCTTTGGAACCAATATACAGTATTGATATTAAGAGGGAAGGTGAAAGGAGAGGAAGGATGGATATAATCAGAAATAAATGTGATTTGAAACAAAAATAAGACAAACTTAAAGAAATAAGGTAAGTTATTTGAGGGCAAAGTTTTATTTTTTTGTAAGAATAATGCTTTTGATTAAAATATTATTTTAAGAAGGAAAACTTTTCTCAAGAATGTATGATGTGTCATAAAATATAGGCAACTTCCATTCCATTGTGGATGCCTTCCATCCATCCACTCAACCAATAGCTCATTTGTGCTTTCCATAAAAGATTTAATTGGTGATTTTAAGGGCTGAACTTGTTATATATTCACTGCAAGGTTCAATTCAGGACCCACCACAGCTAATAGGGATGTGGTGATGAACTTTAACAAAGTATGTTTGCAATATGCCTCCAGGAAGAAAGCATTATCCTTAAATCCTTTGACAATAAAAAGTCATTAAGATGATAATCTAAGAGATTGTGAAGGAGAGAATTTGCTATTAAATACTCTCAGTCCTTTTCATTTTCTAAGTCAACAAATTACAAAGGTTTGAAGTATTAATATTTAAAAGTTTAATATCTACTAAGTTTAAGGCCTCAGAGAATGTCAGGCAAATGGTTTTAAAAGTTATTTTTAATGTGCCATGCATGTTCTGGAGCTAATTCCCAAATATAGCTAATTTCTTAAAATTTGCTTCATAGATAATAGCCATAGGCAATATATATTTCAGTGGTGCTTGCCAGTAGTAACAATCACAATCTTAGTCAAGCATGGAGGTTTGGTTTAAAAGTGAACAATAGAATGTAAAAAATCTATCTAAAGGACTTCTGGTAAAGATGGCGGCAGAGTAAGGAGCAGCTGCTCGATCTCTCCTAACCGAAGCATACAGGACTCCTCAAGGGGACATAAAAACTAATCCAGATGAACGAAGGGACCCCACAACAGGGCCCAGCATTGAAGGTACACGGAATCGGGGCATTTCCATGCTATAAAGGGGTGAAACAGCTCTCACTAAAACGCGAGAGGAAGAAGCCCCTCCACCACCCCCCACACCACGCACAGCACCAAGGCCAACAAACAAGAGTGAAAGCAGGATTGGGGCAACCAGTAAGTCACTGGCAGCTCCAGGGCTTGTACCTGAGAGCTGCAAGACTTAGGACCCAAAGTGGCTAAAGAACACGCATGGACTTTCCCTAGCATCTGCGCAGGTGAAGACATTGCCCTAGGTGCAGACAAAGATCTCGAGTGCACTGACTTTCCCTAGAGTCTGCACGGGTGAAGACATTGCCCTAGGCACGGACAAAGGCTTGGACCTCGAGTGGGGACCTGGTGCAGAAGGGAGAGTGGCTGTGGAAGCAGCCCCTGAGACTGCTGAAGGAGCCTCTGGCAGAGGGGCAGACCGGGGACAACCAGGAGGCTTGACCCGAGGACAAGGAGATCAGAGCCCTCAGGAGCTTAGAAAGTGCAGGCAGACCCTGAGTGTGAAGACAAAGCTGAAAATAGGTGGAGCTAACAATGGCAAGCCAAGAACCCCAGAAGAAAAAGATTATCAAGAAAAACTCTGGAAAACTCGACAACTTTTACACAGAGAAAATCCAGACAACAGAGGAGGACAAACAAGTATCCAAACCTTCCCAAAACAATGAAAATTGGTCACAAGTTATTGAAGAATTCAAGAATGAGATGTTGAGGAAGACGGAAGAGATCTGGCAAGAAATTAACAGCTTAAAAGGCAGAATTTTGCAACTGGAAAGTGAGGCTCAGAAATCAAATAAACTGATAAGCAAATTGAACACCAAAAATGACCAGATTGAAAAGGAAAACCAGTCCCTAAAGGCTAAAATTGAACAATTAGAAGCCAAAGACCTCTCAAGACAACAAGAACAAATAAAACAAAGTCAAAAGACTGATAAAATAGAAGGAAACATGAAATATCTCAATGAAAAAGTGACAGACGAAGAAAACCGGTTTGGAAGAGACAATTTAAGAATTATTGGTCTTCCAGAAAAAGCAGAAATTAATAAAAATTTGGACTCCATACTTAAAGAAATTATTCAGCAAAATTGTCCTGAAGTTCTACAACAAGAGGGCAATATAGACATTGAAAGGATCCATAGATCACCCTCTACACTGGACCCAGAAAAATCAACACCCAGGAATATAATAGCCAAATTCAAGAGCTATCAAGTAAAAAAGAAATCTTACAAGAAGCCAGAAAGAGAAAATTCAAATATCAAGGAGCACCAATCAGGATCACACAGGATCTGGCAGCCTCCACGCTAAAAGACCCCAAAACTTGGAATACGATATTCAGAAAAACAAGAGAGCTGGGACTTCAGCCACGGATCAACTACCCATCGAAACTGACTATATACTTCCAGGGGAAAGTATGGGAATTCAACAAAATTGAAGAATTCCAGGTATTTGCACAGAAAAGACCAGGGCTAAATGGAAAGCTTGATATCCAACCACAAAAATCAAGAGAAACATGGAAAGGTAAATAAGAAACAGAGGGAAAAGAAAGAAAACTCACAATTTTTTTTAAATTTGACTCTTTAATGGCTTAAATGGGATCTAATTATCTGTATTCCTATTTGGAGAAATGCTATGTATAGTTCTCGGTAGTGAACTCTATTCACCATTATAATATTCACTATTATAGCAACCAGAAGAATAATTCATAGGGAGAGGACAGGATACAAAATGGTCTAAGATGACATGGGGGATGGAAAAGAGGAGGGTGAATAGCTGGGGACACCAAGAGAAACTTGAGTGAATAAGAAAAATAGGATATTCTATTACACACAAAGAGGGCATGGGAAGGGGAGGGGATAAATACCATTATAAGAAAGTGTTGTGTGCAGATGCAAAGCATGGAATCCCTGCAAAGGTACAGAGAGAGCCTCACCCAGAATTCCAGGGGACCCCCCTGGAGAACTTTGGGTGAGGGGCAGTTGAGAAGGGTTGGAGACAGTTAATTTGTGGGATTGGATGTAAGCAGACACTCTGCTTGATTCTACTGACTTGGGGTTTCTCCTGAGAAACCATTGTAGCTTAAGCCAGTAGTTTCTACTCATACGGTTAGCCTATTTGTTATTACTATTCTTCATTAATATAATTATATAATTACTTAGTAATTAGAGAGTAAAATATTTATCTATAGCAAGAGAGCCAGTTTTAGTTAAGTGCTTCATCCCTCCAGTGAGGAAGGGGCATCAATTTAACAGTTCAGGGTCACCTTTCCTTTGTTCAAATATCTTCATTAACTTCTCTAATTTTCCTTGTTAATTCCTAATATAACTTTTTACCTTCAAATCTATGCCTGATAATTATTTGGAAGATACTTACAAATCAGTCTGTATATTTAGTTTGAATCCTGTTGGCTGCCAGTTTAAGATCTCCTCTGTCCTCAACAGTTAGACAACTAGCTGTTATATCTCCTCTAACTGACCTGAGAGGAATATAAATTAATGAAAAGGAACATTATTGGGGTTTCAGCCATAAGAGAAATTTACCAGAAGAATCCTATTTCTGTCTTCATTACCAACTGAAGCAAGAAACAGTTAGAGGGGGAGGGGTTTGAGAGCTAGGAGTGTTTTATCCCCTCCTTTCCTCACTGTAGCCAGTCAATCTCTGGCTCTTAACTTAAAGAGCTATTTGGCCCTGACACATTTATCTGCTTCTCCAAACTATCTGTTATTATAATCATAACAAAAGAGAGGAAGAACATTAAGAGGTAATAATCAAATCTTATTCTCAGTGTAATTAACCTGGAAAGGGAAGAGTAGCTTTATTATCCATTGGGATAAAAAACTCTATCTAACCCTACTGAGAAAGTCAGAAGGGATAAACCAAAGGGAGCAGGGGAGTGGGGAGGTCAAATAAGGGAGGGGAGAAGAAGGGGGAGGAAATTCATTAGGCCTTTAAAAACAAAAAAAGGGGAATAACAAGGGAGAAGGCAGAAAGGGAAGTCAATCAAGGAAGGGGATAAGGGATACCTGCTCAAAGCAAACCACTGGTTTAAAAGGAAATAGTTTAAGAAAGGGGTAGGAATAGGGGAGAATACAAAAATGTCACTGAATACACAGCTGATAATTATAATGCTGAATGTGAATGGGATGAACTCTCACATAAAATGGAAGCAAATTGCAGAGAGCATAAGAAACCAAAATCCCACCATATGTTGTCTACAAGAAACATATATGAGGCAGGCGGACATACACAAGTTTAAGGTCAGGGATTGAACAAAATCTTTTGGGCATCAAATGAGAAAAAGAAGGCAGGAGTGGCTATTGTGATTTCTCACAAAGCCACAGTAAAAATAGATATGATTAAAAAAGACAGGGAAGGTCAGTACATCCTGATTAAAGGCAGTATAAACAATGAGGAAATAACACTGCTCAATATGTATGCACCAAGTGGCATAGCATCCAACTTCATAAAGGAGAAACTGGCAGAGCTCAAGAAGGAAATAGATAGTAAAACCATAATAGTGGGAAATCTAAATATTCCTCTTTCAGATCTCGGTGAATCAAACTAAAAAATTAATAAGAAAGAGGTAAGAGAGGTGAATGAAGTCCTAGAAAAATAAGATTTAATTGATATGTGGAGAAAAATAAATAGGGACAAAAAGGAATACACCTTCTTTTCAGCTGCACATGGTACATTCGCAAAGATTGACCATGTAATAGGGCACAGAATCATTGCAAAAATGCAAAAGAGCAGATATAATAAATGTAAACTTCTCAAATAATAATGCAATAAAAATAATAATTAGTAAGGGCACTTGGACAGGAAAATCAAAAACCAATTGGAAATTAAACAATATGATTCTCCAAAACCAATTTATCAAGGAAGAAATCAACACTTTCATTGAAGAGAATGACAATGATGAGACATCCTACCAAACTCTGTAGGATGCAGCCAAGGCAGTACTCAGGGGGAAATTTATATCCTTGAGTGCATATATTAACAAATTAAGGAGGGCAGAGATTAATGAATTGAGCGTGCAACTCAAAAAATTAGAAAGAAAGCAAATTAAAAACGCCCAGATGAAAACTAAATTAGAGGGGGGCAGCTGGGTAGCTCAGTGTATTGAGAGCCAAGCCTAGAGACAGGAGGTCCTAGGTTCAAATCTGACCTCAGACACTTCCCAGCTGTGTGACCCTGGGCAAGTCACTTGACCCCCATTGCCTACCCTTACCAATCTTCCACCTATAAGTCAATACACAGAAGTTAAGGGTTTAAAATTAAAAAAAAAACTAAATTAGATATACTAAAAATTAAGGGAGAAATTAATAAAATCGAAAGTAAAAGTACTATTGAATTAATAAATAAGACGAGAAGCTGGTATTTTGAAAAAACAGATAAAATAGACAAAGTACTGGTCAATCTAATAAGAAAAAGGAAGGAAGAAAACCAAATTGACAGTATTAAAGATGAAAAGGGAGACCTCACCTCTAATGAAGGGGAAATTAAGGCAATCATTAAAAACTATTTTGCCCAATTATATGGCAACAAATATAACAATTTAGGAAATGTGGATAAATATTTACAAAAATATAAATTGCCTAGATTAACAGCAGAAGAAATAGAATACCTAAATAATCCCATATCAGAAATAGAAATTGATCATCAAAGAACTCCCTAAGAAAAAATCACCAGAACCTGATGGATTCACAAGTGAATTCTATCAGACATTCAAAGAGCAACTAATCCTAATACTATACAAATTATTTGATATGATAAGCAAAGAAGGAGTCCTACCAAATTCCTTTTATGACACAAATATGGTACTGATTCCAAAGCCAGGGAGATCAAAAACAGAGAAAGAAAACTACAGACCAATCTCCCTAATGAACATAGATGCAAAAATCTTAAATAGAATATTAGCAAAGAGATTCCAGCAAGTAATTAAGAAGATCATCCACCATGATCAGGTGGGATTT
>NW_025378863.1:0-1152 GCF_016433145.1 Gracilinanus agilis
TGTGTGTGTGTGTGTGTGTGTGTGTGTGTGTGTGTGTGTGTGTGTGTGCTTTGTTATGAGTAAGAGTAGATTAGCTAGTTATTAGGAATTAAGTTGTACCTAGCAGGAAGGAGCTGGAGCTGGGAATTCCAGGTTGGAATGAAGGAGGAGGAAGTCTGTCTGTGCCCTGAGTGTGGACTCCATTAGTGGTAGGCAAAAACTGTTGCCGGCCTGGAAGACCTCAGAGCAAAGGACATCCTGCTTCCTGATTTCCCCTGGGATCCTGTGTGGTGTGGCATCTAGCAAAGGGACAAATCTACAGAGCCAAGGGAGGAGGAGAAGTTTGAGAACTGGAGGACAGTGCTTCAAGCAAAACCCTCTCTACTTGGTTCCTGAGACAACTTTAGCTCCTGGCATCCAGAGATCATCAGTGGATTGCAGTGAGAATCCCAAAGCCACAAAGTCCTAGCTATACTCAAGCCTGGCAGGTTCCAGGTTTGAGGCAGAAACCCAGAGACTCCATTTATAGCTCCTTGGGCCCTGTTAGTTTAGATCACTTAGATAAGTGTAGAATAAGTCCTCCCATTGCCCTGTGGTTTTATCCCTTAGATTTTAAGTATAGAAATCCTTTCCCACCTTTTAGTCTAACATAATTAAAGCTGTTAAGTCCCTTTTACCTTGTTAGCCTGTTACTATACTCTGGTCTAGTGGAAGCTGGGTGACAGTTAAGATCAACTGCCATTCCTGTGGAAATCCAGTAAACTCTGGTCTCTTCACCCTGGTCCAGTCTCTCATAAATCCTAGAGTGTGTTCCCACAAACCACTTAGATTATTGTAATATCCCTGGTGACCCCATTACCTTACTTATATCTTCCTACAGTTTGTACATGAGAGGCATCATGGACTAGTAGAGAGATGACCTCAAAGCCAGGAAGACGTGAGTTCAAGTTTGGCATATGATACATAGTGATTGTCTGTGACTTTGGGTAAGTCACTTAACAACAGCATGTACACAACTCTTTTACAAGTTGGAGAGAAGGTATTGATTTGCATTGATAGATGGAATTTCCTCATTTGAGAGTTCAGTATGATTGAAGTTCAAATCCTACATCTGCCATATCACAGAAATCACAGCTTTAGACCCATCCATCATTCAATCAATAAACACATATT
>NW_025378864.1:0-4424 GCF_016433145.1 Gracilinanus agilis
GCCTACCCCCACCCCCACCCCAGCCCCCAGCCCTTCCTAGGAGCAGAACTTGAAGGACCTTCGGATTCATGGAGGCCAGCTTCTCCGTCTTACAGACGGAGAAACTGAGGCCCAGACTTGCTCAACGTCCTAAATTTCTTTCTCATTCCCTACCATCCCCAAACCTTACCTTCACACTCCGGCCGCAGTTGTGTGTCCATTCTACATGTCTCTCACCCCCATCCCTGTCCCCCGAAAACATAGGAACCTTCCTTCTGGGCCCTCAGTCCTATCCCCAAGCCCTACACCTTGCTTTCTTGGCGGGGGAAGGAAGGGACCCCAAACCCTTTCCCCCTTGGGACAGTAAAACTGGCTGAGGCCCCTTCAGACTCTTATCTCTTGCCCTAGCTCTATCCCATCCCCTCGGGCGAGCCCCCCCTACTCTTCTCCCGCCCCTTTTCAGGCCTTGGCCGACCAGCCTTCCAGAAGAAAAACAGGCAGGCCACAGCCAAAGAAAGTTCCCAGGGACTAGGGAGGCCAGCAGAGTGGGTATTGGCCAGAGGCTACCTCTCATGGGCCCTGGGGAGGGGCAAATGGCTTCTAGGAACATTGGCTGCAAATAAAGGAATGGCCCAGGTGTTTGAACTGTGGCCCAGAAATCCTGAAGGGGGGGAGAGATTTCAAGTGGAGGGGAGAGAAGGATTGGGGGCCATTGGGAAGCCCCCAGGAAAAAAGCCTCCAATCTGGACTCTTGACCCCCTCAGCTAGGGGAAGTGCTGCAGTAAGGTTGGCAACTGTCTCCGTGCCAGGAGCAGGATGGGGGCAGCATCAGGAGACTGTCTCTGTCAGTCACAAAGCCAGATTCCCAGCAAGCTGGGATCCTGTTCTGTTTCTTCCAATATTCTTTCCCCAGGCCCCTCCAGATTTCACAGTCTCACTGCCTTAAGTCCCTTCTGCTTTTCTCTCCTGATACTGAATCTCTGACTTCATTATGAGACTGGGTGATATAGGAGTTCTGGAGTTGGGGGTCAAGAGATCTATCTATGCCAGTGCTTAGCTGGTTGTCTTTGGGGAATTTATCTTTCCTTTCCCTGTACCTCATTTTCCTCCTCAATAAAAGTGGGGAGTGTAAGAGATCCAGAGTCTGAAGACCTGTATTCATAACCCAGCTCCTCCCTTGACTATAGCTATGTGAACTTGGCCAAGTCACTAGCCTTCTGGTGGGAGACTTTGAAAAGTGAGAAGGTCTGGACCTGATGATAGTTCTGGCTCCGAATCCTTTGATCCTATGAGCCTTTTCATTTTTATACCTTTGAAAACCTACATTCAGCCCTTCTGGCCTGTCCCCCTGGCCTGTCCCCCTTTCTTGTTCCTAGTCTCTCAGA
Source organism: Gracilinanus agilis (assembly GCF_016433145.1). NCBI lineage: Eukaryota > Metazoa > Chordata > Mammalia > Didelphimorphia > Didelphidae > Gracilinanus > Gracilinanus agilis. The sequence continues at coordinate 1,365 of NW_025378864.1, forward strand.
AGAGAGTTTGAAGACAAACCAAGACCTAGATCACCTTCAGGAGCTCTTGGGTGAATTTAAAGTACCTTAAGCCCAGTTCTCCCCACCTAAAAGTTTCCATGGCTACAAGAAAAGGGAATGTGTATGTATTTTTTCCAGTGAATGCATTTTAGGGGGGAGTGGGTGGGGAGAAGGTCAGTCAGAACAAAGATTCCCAAACTTTTCCTACCTTTTAGTTCTGGAATGTGATAGATCCGTGGCCACCTCTTCTCTCAGAGCCTCCTCCAGCATTTAATTCCTGGAAGAGCTCAGGAAACATTTCCAAGTACCACCAATGCTTTGGGTATCTAATTCCATGTCCCTTAGTCAGAAAAAGCCCCTGGGGTTCACTATAACTGACTTAGCTCTCCTACTTCTAAGTCTTGTTCTCATCCCATCCAGCTGGGGAGCAGAGTAAGGGGCTCAGTGGATAAGAGAACCAGGCCTGGAGACAGAAGGTCCTGGGTTCAATTCTGGCCTCAGATACGTTTTAGCTGTGTGACCCTGGGCAAGTCACTTGAACCCCATTGCCTAGCCCTTACCACTGTTCTGCCTGGGAGCCAATACATAGTATTGATTCTATGGTAGAAGGTGAGGGCTTAATAAACAAACAAACAAATGAATGAATGAATGAATGCATGAATGAATGAAAGTCTCTGGGTCAGAGTTATAGGACCTGAGTTGTACCAAGTTGACCTTTGGCAAGTCTACCTTTTCTGGAAGATAAGGAGATCTAGATGAAGTGCAAGGTCTTCTTTCTACTTGAAAGGCCATCTTCCCATAATCCCCTACAACTTCACAGCTCATTTGCCCCATTTCATGCCTTATCATAGGTGCCACACAGCCCTGTCCTAAATCCTTCCAAAGTTCCTTCCTTCCTATCCTTCCCTTCCTGGACAGGCTCTGAAGGCCCCCCGGGGAACCTCCAACCTTTATATTTCCATCTAGAAAGCTCCTGCCCATCAGACATCACTTTAATAAAACGGAAACCTCTGCACTCCCTAGCTGAAGGGAATTGACTGAGCCTCTAGGCTTCCTAGCTGGAGGAACAAATGATAGGAGCTGGGCCCTTCTAGGGAATGAATCACAGACGCATCTTGGGTTCTGGCGCAAGGAGAAAGCAAGCAGGTTTAGTATTCAAGGAAACAAGGCACTACTGTGCCAGCCCAGACCAGCCGTCCCCAGGCTGTTGAGCAGTCAGCCAGCCAGCTCCTGCTGAAGACAAAACCCCATTCTGTGCCTGACATTGAGGCCCAGTGAGCATCTGGGTGCCACCCAGCCCATGGACCCTCCAAACCCTCCCACCGACCCCACCCAGGGGTGAGATGATTTCCTCCAGCCCCCTCACCCTGCTCTCCAACTAGATGGGATGAGAACAAGACTTAGAAGTAGGAGAGCTAAGTCGGTCTTAGTCTTCTCAGATTTTCAGTAAGAAAATTAGTCTGAGCTCCGTCCCAGCTCAGACATGCTCTTTCCCAGCTCTGCGTCCTCTGATCCCAGGAGGATTTCCCTAGGTGGATCTGCCTGGTTGAGTTCAGGCCGACAAAGCAGAAGAATCCTTTTAGAAGATTTATCAGCTCCTTTGGGCCATGCCTGACAGCGGTCATGCTCTGTGTCGTCCTGATTTTTCCTGGGGCTGTCAACTTCACAGGACCATGATGTGGTGGAAAGAACCCTAGATTTTTGGAGGCTAGCGCCCTGGGTTCAAGTAGCTAGCTGATCTTCAGAAAGTCACTTCCCACTCTGAGCTTAGCTTTCCTCCTTTGTAAAATGAGGAGGTTAGACTACGAGGTGATCTCGAAGGTCCCTTCTAACTCTAAAGTCCTATGATCCTGATAATAATATGTAACAATGACAACAGTAATAGCTGCCACTTAATGTAATGCTTTGAAGTTTATACGCTTGATAATCGTGGAAGGTAAGCAAACTTGCAAATAATCTCATAAGGGCCCTTCTATGATAAAGAAAAGAAAAAGGGTTGGAACCCACGTTTCCTGGCTGCTGTTCTGGACAGTACTTTCTACCACCCTATCCTACGTCTCCCAGGCTTGTTAAGAAATTTCTCAACCTCAGGCTAGATGAGCAGATGATTCACTGGCTCCAGTCTTCCTTTCTCTTATCCCAACATCATTTCCCTGCATCTTTCTACCCTTTTAAGAAATTATTCAGTTTTCCCTTGCAACTCTCTCCTGATAAGAGAAATGAGCTTGACTAGGAGAAGGAAGGAAATGGAAGCTGGGGCTCTATTACCTCTCCCCTGAGGTGCCTGGGGTCCCTTAACCAGTCAGGTAGGGCTCCGTAAAGTGAGATGTCTGATCAGTGACAGCAAGTGTGTAATTCTGTCCCTGGGTGTGCAATCAGAGGCCAGTGCCCTAGTTCCTTAACTTGCCCTATCTCAACTCTACCCTACTTCTGTCCCTGGGCCTTTGGCAGCCACTAGTCCTCTCTACACATTTCCCTTTCCTCTAGCCAAGCCTTCTTTCCCTTCACAAGCTCTTGAGGTCTCTGGGGTCACTGACTACCCCCATTTGTGGTATATCTCCTCAGATAGCTCCTTCAACCCCATATTGTTGATCAGTTGTTGTGAGTCACTTCCAACTCTTTATGACCCCATTTGGAATTTTCTTGACAAAGATACTGGAGTGTTTTGCCATTTCCTTCTCCAGCTCATTTGACAGATGAGGAAACTGAGGCAAACAGGGTTAAGTAACTTGCCCTAGGGTCATACAGATGGTAAATGTCAGAGGCTGGATTTGAACTCAGGAAGATGAGTCTTCCTGACTCCAAGCCCAGCACTCTTATCCTCTCCATTATCTAGCTGCCCCCCCCCTTCAGCCCCATACCACCTCTTATTATAAATTATAAATTCTGAACCTTAAGATTTTACAGTCTGTTTTCCCCAACATACATTGGTGAGTTAAGGAATACAAGGATCATGGTCCCTGTTTTACAGATGAGGAAACTGAGGCTCAGAAAATTAGATGGAGAAAAGAAAGAAGGAAGGAAGGAAAAGAAAAAGGAGAAAAAAAGGAAAGAGAGGAG
>NW_025378865.1:0-9191 GCF_016433145.1 Gracilinanus agilis
ATATATATATATATTATAGTAAAATCATTGGGCAAAAATAAGGACTAGATATGTGATTCCATTGGTATAAAGACCTTCCAGGCAAGGAAACTGGTCCTCTTAAAAACAAACAAACCAACAAAAACAAACTACTTTTTATCTTAGAATCACTACTAAGCATTTGTTCCAAGGCAGAAGACTGGCAAGTGTATGGCAATTGGGGTCAAGTGGCTTGCCCAGGGTAATACAGTTAGGAAGTATCTGAAGTCAGATTTGAAACCATGATGTCCCACCTGTAGACCTGACTCTCAATCTATTGAGCCACTTAGTTGTTTTCAAACTGACTTCCTCAGTGCATATTAGCACCTTCTGTTTATATTATAGACTGAGACATAAGAAATCCTCAATAGATGTGAAGAATCCATGAACCTAGATCAGTGGTTCCCAAACTTTTTTGGCCTACTGTCCCCTTTCCAGAAAAAAATACTTAGTGCCCCTGGAAATTATGAAACTATTTATTGAACTCAGAATAGAATGTAATACAAAAAAAGTGTGGTCATCACCGCTCTGCTGGATCGCTGCAGCACCCACCAGGGGACAGTAGCACCCACTTTGGGAATCACTGACTTAGATGAAAGAAACACACACACACACATATGTATAGTAATGTATCACATAATTAGTTATGTATATATATATGTATACATATGTGTATTACATAAATGTGTACATAAATATACCTGTGTATGTGTTGCATATATATGCATAGTCACATATTATTTTTTATTCTCCAAGTCACATTCATTTTCCCTAGTTGTTCATTTTCATTAACATTCTTATAATCACTCTAATTCTTAAAGTTCTATAGATGAAGATATCTTTATCTTGTTTTCTCTCAGCTTTGAAAGATCCCAGTTCTTCATAAATATATATTCAATTATTTCTTTTATTCCTTCATTATATTCCTGATAGTTTGTTGCATCATTAACTGTACACACTATTCTCTACTTCAAACAACTTTTTCATTTAATCCTCCAACTGCTACCTAGTCCATCCTGAATATGAAGATATCTTCAAATGGCTAAATGACTTTGGGAGAATTTCATACAATTCTTCAGAATTCTTCAGGGCTATCAATCAGATTTTATCATGGAATATTATATTTACAACTAAAAACATCTTGGGCCTATGAGTCAAACATTTTCTGGTAGATTTAAAAAACAAGGAGATCAAGTAATTTGCTCAGGATCACCAGCTAGTATATGAAATATGACATGAACTTAAAGTCTTCCTGACTCCAGTTCTAATGTTCTAGCTATTAGGTTACCTAGCCACATCAATGATAAGTAAAATACCATAATTGGCTTCCTACCAACTACTTTTCCAGCCAATTCCTCTTGGATGCTATTAAATTTTAACACTAAGACAATAAAAATATTAGCCATTGTCTTGTATCCTTGCTTTTCTTCTCTAATAAATGGGAGAAAATGCTTCCATTTATGTTGTGTTGGGTTAATTTGACAGCCTGTTGAAAATCATTAAGATCAAGAAATTTCATCAAGTGGATTGTTCTGAGGGGGACCTTTAGTGTGCAGCCAAAAATTCATTTTCCTTCAGATCATGTCCACAAGTAACAATTAAAGCATTATTGATTCTTGATGAAGAAAAGTAAATTCACAAGAAAAGTATAATACTTTTCTTTTTGGTTGAAGCACATCCTGGCAGAAATAAATGAAACTTTGCTGTTTAGTATTCTCCTTTGGCTGCGCTTCTAATAGTATAAACATCTATTACTCTTTGAAGAGAACAAAGTTATTGCATCTCACTTATATTTCTTCTTTTTCATCATTCAATTGTGTGTACATAATATATTCTATATATACAAGTATATATGTATGTATCTATGCATTTAAATAATACGGCACTCTTTTCTTTCCTTCTATAATCTATATCTTTTTACATATCTATTACATAAACTATTAATTTTAATAAAGATAAGTTTTAATAGCTTATATATACACCCACGCATATATGTAAATATGCACACACATATATGCCTATGTACAAATCTATACACATCTATGTGTATAGGTACAAACATAAGGATACATATGTACTTAAATACACATAGCTAATAAAGGATATATCTATAAGTATTTGTTTATACATATATACACAGGCTTATAAAAGCAAACAGCTTTAATAGCTTATCTCTCTTTCTATAGATACAGAAACAGAGAGACACAGGTGAAAGATAGTGATAAACTCATACATTTATCTTCATATGTTTGTAATTGTGTATATGAGTGGATTAGATATCTTATATTTGCAATATATGCATGCACACAAATACACATCTATTTGCATACATACACATAGGTATGCAAATACATGAATACCTTAAAAGAGTACTGACTTTTAAATATGCTATATCCTAATCTAAATCTGAGCCTAGCTCAAAAAGATTTGGGGGAGGTTCATTTTTGTGTAGATGATCTTGCAAATAAAGCCAGTCTCAGTGAATAGCATGGTCACCATAGAAGACTGAAATTTTGGAAGATCATTTTTGTCACACAAAGAGTTGAATTTTGGGTATTTGACACACTGTCATTCTCTGATTCTATCCATCTCAGACTCCTTAATTTGAAATCTCTACTCTGCCCCTTTGTTTTCCTTTTCTTTTTCAATCCCTTAGTTCTTTTTAATCTGAGTGAACTTAATTTAAGTCATAGTTATATACCATTTTCAAATGGAGTCATTCTTTTCCCAAAAGAAAAAAAATATTAAAATAAACTACAAAGGGATGTTAAGAAGATTCTGTATGTTACAGATAAACTTTTTGATTCCTGAAAGGAGTATCAGAATATTTTCACTTAATTGGATCATTGCATTGATCAGAAAAGTTGTCATTCACATTTTGCCATCATATAATATTGCTGTCACCAATTACAATGTTCTCCTAATTATGTTCATTTAATTTTCCATTAGTTCATATAACCCTTACCAGGTTTTTCTAACATCATCCTGCTCATCATTTTTATAGCACAATAGTATTCCAATGCAATCTTATACCACAATTTGTTCAACCATTTCCCAATTTGTTAACATTCCCTCCTTATCCAATTCTTTTCTATCACAAAAAGAACTGCTACAAATATTTTTGTACAGTAATTTCATTTCCTTAATCTTTGATTTTTTTTTGTGGCACAAATCTGGTAGATACATGACTGGGTCAAAAGATATGTGCAATTTTATAGCCCTGGGGGCATAGTTTCAAAATGCTCTCCAAAACAATTGTATCACTTCACAAATCTACAAACAGTGTATTAGTGTCCCTATTTTGCACATCTACTCCAACATTTGTCATTTGACATTTCTGTCATGTTAGGTAATTTAAAACATCTGAGATGGTACCACAGAATTGACCTTGCATCAACTGCATAATGATTAGTATTTGTTGGCAGCTGGGTGGCTAAATGGATTGAGTCAGACCCAGAAAAAAAGAGGCAATGGCTCCAAATCTGGTCTCAGACACTTCCTATCAGTGCAACCCTGGGCAAGTCACTTAAGCCCCATTGTCTAGCCCTTACTACTTTTATTCCTTGGAACCAATATTTAGTATTGAATCTAAGAAATAAGGTAAGAATTTAATATTTTTAAATCACTACCATTCTCATAAATTTCACTCAATTCTTTATACATTTGAGAAATGGGACCCTTAATAAAGCAAATTGCTATAAATCCCATTCCCCACCCATATCTTTTTGCTTCCCTTCTAATCTTGGCTAGATTGGTATTCTTCATACAGAACATATTATTTTGATAAAAATCAAAAGCATCCATTTTATATATCACAATGCTCTCTCTCTCTTTTGCTAAAATTTCTTATCAGTAAATTTAACAGATAAAGTTTTCCTTCATTTGCTTATGATATCATGATTTATGTCTCAATCATTTACCCATTTTTAAATTATCTTTGATATGGTATAAGATGTTTGTCTAGACCTAGTTTCTTCCAAATTGCTGTCTAGTTTTCCTAAAAGTTGACTTTGCATTTTGAGGTATAGTCTCAAAAAATGGATCTTCCAGTTTATCAAACACTAGATTATTTTGGACATTTATTGCTGTGTATTTTGTTCTTCACTTGTTCCACTTATTTACCAATATATTTCCTAAGAATTACCATATTGTCTCAATGATTAACACTTTGTAGTGTAGTTTGAAATCTGATGCTGCTAAGTCACTTTACTTACCAATTTTTGAATGTATTTCCTTGATATTCTTGATTTTTTGTTCCAGATGAAATTAATTATTATTTTTAAGCTCTATATAATATTTTTGGTATTTATATTGGTATATCACTGAAAAAAGCAATTAAGTTTAGGTAGAATTGTCATTTTTAAAATTTACCCATCCTACCAGTGAACAATTGATACTTTTCAAAATGATTAGTTTTGTTTCATTTCTGCGAAAAATGTTTTGCAATTGTGTTCACATAGTTCCTAGGTTTGTCTCAGCATGTAGATCCCCAAATATCTATTTTTCTGCAGTTATGTTATTTCTTTATTATCATGCAAAAACATTTCCATATTGGTCATTGTTATGATGTCACACTCACACAAAACCAAAAATCCCCAAATAATACTGTAACTACACTCATGTGAAAGATATTAAGCTTTGATTTGCATCCATCTCCATCAAACTCAACAGTTCTTCCTCTAGAATTGAATTGCATTTCTAAATACCAAAAATATTATATAGAGCTTAAAATTTTTTATTTATTGGTAGCAAAAAAGTGGAAAACGAGGGGGTATTCTGCTATTAGGAAATGGCTAAACAAATTGTGGTATCTGAAGGTGATGGAATATTAGTGTACTGAAAGGAATAATGAACTGGAGGAATTCCATGTGAATAGGAATGCCCTCCAGGAATTGATGCAGAGTGAAAGGAGCAGAACCAGGAGAATATTGTACACAGAGATGGATACATTATGGCATAATTGAATGTAATGGTCTTCTCTACTAGCAGCAATGCAATGATCCAGGACAATCCAGAGGAATTTGTGAGAAAGCACACTATCCACATCCAGAGAAAGAACCGTAGGAGTAGAAACACAGAAATATGATTGATTACACAGCTCAATATGGATATGATTTTGATGCTAAAATATCACTTTATTGCAAATATGGAAATAGGTTTTGAACAATGATATATGTATAACCCAGTGGAATTGTTTGTCATCTCTTGGAGGAGTAATGGAAGAGGAGAGATCATGTAACCATAGAAAAATATTCTAAAAAATAAAGAAGACACTTATAGTTTATACAAAACAAAAGAAAAAATTCACAAAGGAAATCAAATTAAAAAATCTTATCTTCAGTCTGCATTCAGACTTTCAGTTCCTTCTCTGGTGGTACATGATCTTTTTTGTTTGTTTGTTTGAAAAGTTTATTTTTTTGAAAATTTTTATTTAATTAATTAATATAGAATATTTTCCATAGTTACATAGTTCATGTCCTTTCCCTCCCCTCAAACTGCCCCCCCCCACAGCTGACATGCCATTCCACTGGGTTTTACAAGTATCATTCATCAATACATATTTCCATATTATTGATATTTGCACTAGGGTGATCATTTAGAGTCTGTATCCCCAATCATATCCCCATCAACCCATGTGTTCAAACAGTAGTTTTTCTTCTGTGGTTGTACTACCACAGTTCTTCCTCTGATAGTGTTCCATCACCAACAGATACCACAATTTGTTCAGCCATTCACCAATTGAAGGACATCCCCTCATTTTCCAATTTTTTTGCCAGGTCAATGGTCTTTTTATCATGAGTTCATTGGGGATATCTTGGATCTTTGCAATAATGATAAAAGTTGTCATTCACAACTGATCATCATGCATTTTTACATTTATAGTAGGTAAGGATAGATTTCTATATCCATCTGAGTGTGTATTTTATTTTATCTTTGAGACAATTTCAATGAGAGTAAGGTTGAAATGTTATTGACCCCCTTCAATTCTCTTTTCCACTGTAACCGCCTTTCCTTGTGAATATCTTTTATGTGAGATAATTTCCCACATTCTTTCACTCCTTAATCACTTCTTTTAGTGTGTCCCTTTTTCTCAACCTTTATTTTTTGGAAACCTTTATCTTACATATCAGAATCAATAAGGTCTATTGATTCCAAGGCAGAGTAAGACTTAGGAGAAGGAGGTTAAAAATGTCTTCCCCAAGGTTACACAGCTAGGAAGTGTCTGAGTTGAACCCAGGACAATCTGTCTCTCATTCCACTGAACCACCTAGCTTCACCAACTCCTTATTTTTTTTTAGATAGTTAATTCATATTTTTGCCTTCTTTCTTTGTTGTACTTCATTTAGTAATGTTTTATGGAAAAAAGTTCCTAGGAGTTATAAGATATTACTATCTTCTCATAAAGTAATGACAACAGTTTAAACTTTATTATAGAGTCCCTTCTTACTTATCTTTTCCATTTACCTTTTCATGCTTCTCTGTAGTCTTTGTATTTGAAATTCAGCTTTTTTCCTTCAACTCTGGTCTTTATTAAGAATGCATAAAAACCTCTATTTCATTAAATATCCATATTTTTCAAGAAAAGTTGCATTCAGTTTTGCTGGGGTAATTTATTCTTATTTATCTACCTCCTTTGCCTTCTAATAGATTATATTCTATGTCTGTTCCTATAGTGTGGAAACTGATAAATCTTGTATGATCCTGACTATTTCTCCCTGATATTTGAATTATTTCTTTCTAGCTGCTTGCAGTATTTTCAACTTGACCTGTGAGTAGTTGAATTTGGTTATGATATTCTTGGGAGTTTTCATTTTGGGACATCTTTCAGGGAATGGTCAGTAGAGTGTTCTCTCTCTAATACAAAGGCTGTTACTTAGTCGGAACTGTGCCATCCAAACATTTTACTCCTGACAGGACACCATCTTTATGATCTCCTAAACAAGGCACATTCTAAGTGTGCCAGCACTAAGGTTTAAATTCTCTCTCTCTCAATGGATGATTGTGCATAATAGTTTCAATAATTACTGAAATTGTATTTGTTTGCATCCCTCTATCAATGCTTACTTTCGTGGGAAAACTGAATTTTGTAAAAGTGTATCTACATGCAAACAATACCCATAAATTATTGCAATCCCTCATTAAGTTGGTCAAAAACAATCAAAATCCTAAGGAACCTCAGATTAATATTCCAAGATATATAGGTACAGATTCATCCTCCTTCTATAGAATCATATCACTCCCTAATAAATCTTTCTGAATCACTAAGAGCCATTCTGAATGCAGCCTTATCTGTTATTAAAAGGTAATAAACTATGGTGTACTATTCAGTGTTGCCTTTTGCACTTTGTCTTATAATATTTGTAATCAATATTTAAACCAATCTAGAGTACTCACATAATAAACCATAATGAGTTGGAATTATTTATACCCATGTCAAAGCACTCACAGATGCTAATAGTAGTTTTTTATCCCCTGAGCTATAAAATAAAATCAGTATCTCCTACTGAGCAAGATAATCAGAGGGGTAGGAATATTAGCAAGACATATCATGAGTATTCGTATAGAAGAGATTGAGAGCAGAATTCGTTTCTATATAGTACAGGTAACTGCCATACATGACAGATGCATTAAAGAGGTGCAAAATAAAACTTAGTATTTGACTTGAGATGTAATAGGCCTTTACTAGAATAGAATTTAAGAGGAATATCATGGTATGAGTCAAGTTATGAAAGATGCTTCCCTAGCAAAGTGACAAAGATGACAAGAGATGAGAAGAGTCAAATTTGGAGAGGTTTTGAAAAAATAAGTGTGCTAATATATTGTTGGAAAAGATATGTGCATTAATAATAATTCTGGAAAACAACATCTTACAAGATTAAGAAAGTGGTTAAAATGTGTTACTCATAGACACAGAGATTTCACTGCTAATTATAGAATGTTGAACTAGGTATTTGATAAAAACACAGGCTTTTTTATTTTTTTATTTATTTTTTAAACATTTATTAATAATTATTTTTAACATGGTTACATGATTCATGCTCCTACTTTCCCCTTCACTCCCCGCACTCCCCCCACCCATGGCCGATGCGCATTTCCACTGGTTTTGTCATGTGTCCTTGATCAAGACCTATTTCCAAATTGTTGGTGGTTGCATTGGTGTGGTAATTTCGAGTTCACATCACCAATCATGTCCACCCCGACCCATACGTTCAAGCAGTTGCTTTTCTTATATGTTTCCTCTCCTGCAGTCCTTCCTCTGAATGTGGGTAGTTTTCTTTACCATAAATCCCTCAGAGCTGTCCTGGGTCATTGCATTCTTGCTGGTACAGAAGTCCATTACATTCGATTTTACCACAGTATATCAGTCCCTGTGTACAATGTTCTTCTGGCTCTGCTCCTTTTGCTCTGCATCAGTTCCTGGAGGTCTCTCCAGTTCACCTGGAACTCCTCCAGTTTATTATTCCTTTTAGCACAATAGTATTCCATCACCTGCATATACCACAGTTTGTTCAGCCATTCCCCAATTGAAGGACATACCCTCCTTTTCCAGTTTGTTGCCACCACAAAAAGCGCAGCTATAAATATTTTCATACAAGTCTGTTTATCTATGATCTCTTTGGGGTACAAACCCAGCAATGGTATGGCTGGATCAAAAGGCAGGCATTCTTTTATAGCCCCTTGAGCATGATTCCAAATTGCCAGCCAGAATGGCTGGATCAGTTCACAACTCCACCAGCAATGCATTAATGTCCCAATTTTGCCACATCCCCTCCAACATTCATTACTCTCCCCTTCTTTCATTTTAGCCAATCTGCTAGGTATGAGGTGATACCTCAGAGTTGTTTTGATTTGCATTTCTCTAATTATTAGAGATTTGGAACACTTTCTCATGTACTTATTAATACTTTTGATTTCTTTACCTGAAAATTGCCTATTCATGTCTCTTGCCCATTTATCAATTGGGGAATGGCTTGATTTTTTATACAATTGCTTTAACTCCTTGTATATTTGAGTAATTAGACCCCTGTCAGAGTTTTTCGTTATAAAGATTTTTTCCCAATTTTTTGTTTCCCTCCTGATTTTGACTACATTGTTTTTGTTTGTACAAAAGCTTTTTAGTTTAATATAATCAAAACCATTTAATTTACATTTTGTAATTTTCTCTAACTCTT
>NW_025378866.1:0-1055 GCF_016433145.1 Gracilinanus agilis
CATATCAACAGTCTAACAAACAAAAATCACATGATTATCTCAATAGACGCTGAAAAAGCCTTTGACAAAATACAGCATCCATTCCTATTGAAAACATTGAAAAGTATAGGAATAGAAGGACCCTTCCTAAAAATAATAAACAATATATACCTAAAACCATCAACAAGCATTATATGCAATGGGGATAAATTAGAAGCCTTCCTAATAAGATCAGGAGTGAAACAAGGATGCCCATTATCACCTCTATTATTCAACATAGCACTAGAAACACTAGCAATAGCAATTAGAGAAGAAAAAGAAATTGAAGGTATCAAAATAGGCATTGAGGAGACTAAGCTATCCCTCTTTGCAGATGATATGATAGTCTACTTAAAAAATCCTAGAGAATCAACTAAGAGGCTAGTAGAAATAATCAACAACTTTAGCAAAGTGGCAGGATACAAAATAAATGCACATAAGTCATCAGCATTTCTATATAATTCCAACACATTAGAGCAGCAAGAGGTAGAAAGAGAAACACCATTTAAAATCACCCTAGACAATATAAAATACCTGGGAATCTATCTACCAAAACAAACACAGCTATTATACGAAAACAACTACAAAACACTTTCCAAACAAATAAAACTGCATCTCAACAATTGGAAAGCCATTAATTGTTCATGGGTAGGACAAACTAACATAATAAAAAATGAACATTCTACTCAATTTAATTTACCTATTTAGTGCCATACCTATCAAATTACCAAAAAACTTCTTTACTGAATTAGGAAAAACTATAACAAATTTCATTTGGAATAACAAAAGATCAAGAATATCAAGGGAAATAATGAAAAAAAAAATGTGAAGGAAGGGGGCCTAGTAGTACCAGATATTAAACTATACTATAAAGCAGCAGTCAGCAAAACAATATGGTACTGGCTAAGAGACAGAGAGGAGGATCAATGGAATAGACTTGGGGTAAATGACATCAGCAAGACAGTGTATGATAAACCCAAAGAGCCCAAGTCCTGGGACATGAATCCACTATTTGACAAAAACTGCTGGGAAATTTG
>NW_025378867.1:0-6975 GCF_016433145.1 Gracilinanus agilis
GAGAGAGAGAGAGAGAGAGAGAGAGAGAGAGAGAGAGAGAGGAAGAGAGAGAGAGGAAGAGAGAGAGACAGAGAGGGAGAGAGGGAGAGACAGAGAGGGAGATGGAGGGAGGGAGAGAAGGAGGGAGGGAAAGAGAGACATTAACTGTGGTGTAATTTTAGTCCTCTTGGAGTACAAAGGACAGTAACCAACCAACCAACCTCTCAGTCTCGGTTTTCTCACCAGTAAAATGGGGATAACAATAGCATCAACCTCTAAGAGATGTTATAAGGATCAGATGAGAAAATACCCAGAAAGTGCTTTGCAAACCTGAAGAAATGTGCATAATTATCATATTATCACAGCATGCCAGAGCTGGGAGGAAGCTCAGAAATCATCTGATCTAACACCCTCCTCATATAGATGAGAAAACAGGTTCCAAGTGAGGAAGTGACTTGCCCAGGGTCATGTGGCTAATTAACAGTCAACACGAGTTTATCAGGCGTTGACTATTGACCAGATATCTCTTAACTGGCAACTCTGTGTTTCATCTGCATGATGTCCCCGAAGCCCCGAGGGAACCAGTGGTGGGCCTTCTGAATCATCAAAGACAGAGAGATTGGGCTCAGCCTCATTTTAGTGCCAGGCGTATTATGGTTATCTACAATTCCTTGAAAATGATGCGTCATCCTTCTTTGGGAGAAGTGGCGACTCTTTACTCACCTGAATATTTGATGAACCAAAACATTTCCTAGCCAGAGAAGGAAAGGTAACTGTTTACTCTCTGCCTATGGATATAAATAGCTCTCTCGATCTACCTCTCTGAGGATGTGCTTTACGCCACGTCAGGGAGGCAGCTGTGCCCAAATGCCAGCCTCAGCTTTGCCATCCTCCCCAGGCTAAATGTCTAGTGGGCATCCCTCAGAGCCCCTTCCCTGGCCATCGGAGCCCCTGCCTGCTGAAGGGTCCTGCAGACACGTCCAGTTGGATGCCTCGATAATGTCTGAAGGGGCTGCTTGTCTCTGGCGCTGTTATGTAACTGGGCTCCTAATGCTTTTCTCCATGTTGATAAAGCCCAAATTAAAAGAGGAAATTATTTTCCTGATGCTCAACTCGCCTAATCCCCATCTGTCTGTGTTCTTGCTTCTCAGAGCTTACAGCGCTTTCTCATCAAAAGGTCTTGAACGCATTCCAGATTTCTAATTTAGTTTGCTTATGTAACCAAAAATATTATGGCAGCGTTTCCCAGGGTGATTAAGCATGTATTCTGAGCTCCAGAAGCACTAAAAATGGCACAGAGCTTTTTGCTCCTGCCCGGGTGTTAACGTGTCTCACCACACTCTGGGTTTTTTTTTTTTTTTGGCTCACCGAGAGGCAGGTGGGTCTGGGGCCAATGGGAGCTGGAACAGCATGATCCCAGAAATGTACACAGGCAGCGGCCAATCATGGTGACCTCTGGGCCTCCAAGTACTTCTTGGGGATTTGAAATGCAAAAGTGGGCAACTGTGGGAAATGGTGTCTACCCCAACACAGTGAAATATAGAGTCAAAGACCAAGATTCGGTGTCAAAGGGGGATATTCCTTAAGCATAGTTCTGATCTTGTCATTCTCCTACTCAACAAACTTCAGGGGCTCCCTATTACCTCTAGGATCAAATAAAACTCTGGCATTTAAAACCCTTTACAACCAGATTCCAACCCTTACTAGTTTTATTATACATTATTCTCTTTGCATAGGTGGTGTGGTGGATAGAGTGCGTGACCCAGAGACAGGAAGAACTGAGTTCAAAACTAGATTAATAAATTTACTAGCTGTGTGTGACTCTAGGCAAGTCACTTAACCTCGTTTGCCTCAGTTTCCTCATCTGTAAAATGAGCTGGTGAAGGAAATGGTAAACCACTCTAGTATCTTAGCTGTACAGTGTGACCCTGGACAAGTCACTTAATCCTATTTGCCTCAGTTTCCTCATCTATAAAATGAGCTGGAGAAGGAAATGACAAATCACTCCAATATTTTAGCTGTGTGTGACCATAGACAAGTCACTTAATCCTGCTTGCTTCAGTTTCCTCTTCTATAAAATGAGCCGGAGAAGGAAATGGCAAATTGTTCTGGTATCTTTGCCAAGAAAACCCTAAACTGGGGTCACAAAGAGTTGCACATGACTAAAACGACAGAGCTCTTTGTGCACTCTACAGTCTAATCAAAATGGCCTTCTTGCTGTTTTTTACATAAAATCCTCTACCTCCCATATCAATGTCTAGGACACACTTCCTACTCATCTCGAACTCTTAGATGCACTTTTTTTTTTTAAGTTACTTAGTTGTGTCTGCCTCTTTGGCAGAGATGGTTTGCTATTTCTTTCTCTAGCTCATTTTACAAACAAGGAAACTGAGGCAAACAGAGCTAAATAACTTGCTCGGGGTCACCCAGCTAGTAAGTATGAGGCTGGATTTGAACTCAAGCCCTCCTGACTCTGGGCCCAGTTGCTCCACCCACTGTACCACCTAGCTGTCCCTTTAGAATGATTGTTTTCATTCAAAGCTTACTTCAAGTGACACCTTCTGTTCAAAGCTTTTCCCAATTCCCCAGCTGCCAGAGCTTCCCCTGAAAATTACCTTGTACTCATTTTATATACATTCATGTAATTTCCACCCACTCGCTGGGAGGTGTCCAGGACAGCCCTGTAACCGTGCTGAGCTAGCTGGATGAGGGTGTCAAGTCAGCTCAGCAAACATTTACTAAGTTCCCACTGTGTGATGGGCAGCTAGGTGGTGGCTCAGCGGACAGAACACTGGACCTGGAGTCAAGAAGCCCAAATCTGGTCTCAGACACTTCCTACCTGTGTGACCCTGGGCAAGTCACTTAACGTGCTTGCCTTAAATAGCAAACCACTCTCAGTATCTATACCAAGAAAACCCCAAATGGGATCGTGAAGAGTCGGACACAATTGATCAATCACCATACATTGTGTGCTACAGATTGCAAGAAAGGCAAAAAAGAATCCCTGCTCTTAAGACCTCACAGTCTAATGATGGAGATGCCATACAGAGAATCATGTAAAAACAAGAGATAAACAGGATACACTGGCAGTGACCAACAGATGGAAGGCACTAAGGTTAAGGAGAACTGGGAAAGGCTTCTTATAAAAGGAGGACTTTGGCTGAGCCATGAAGGAAGACAGAGAAGTGAGGAAGCAGAGACAAAGAGGAAGAGAAGTCCAAGCTAGTGAACATGCACAGAGTCGGGAGCCGGGGCAAGTGTCACTGAATCCCAGAAGACACAGAAGGAATAAAATGTAAGATGCCTGGAAAAGTAAGAAAGGGTCAAGCTATGAAAGACTTTAAAAGCCAAACTGAAGATTTTATATTTGATACTAGAGACAATAGGGAGCCACGAAGTTTATTGAGCAGAGGAGTAACGTGGTCGATTTGTGCTTTTAATGGAAGATCAATTTGACAGCTCAGTGGAGGATTCTAGCATTAGAATTTGCTGTGATGATGGCGTTACTCTGCAGTTCTTTTCCCATTTTTCCTTGGTGTTTACTTGTCTCTTTGGCCCCAGCAGTCTCTGGAAAGATTTCTTCTCAGCAAGAATAAGCACAGGTTTTGTGTTTTGTTCTTTAAAGATCCAGAGAAGTCTAAGCTTTCTTATGCTGGGAAGCTGAAGTGAGTTGACTTTTAACGTTAAAATAGTGACTTGCCAGGGGTCACACAGTTAATTAAATGTCTAAGACCAGATTGAAACTCAGGGCTTTTTGACTCCAGGCCCAAGAACTCTATCCACTTTGCCACCTAGCTGCCTTGATGATGGCACCAACGTCACAGGGTATTTGCTGGGCTTAAATGAAATAATATATAAGTAAAGCACTTGGAACACCTTACAGCCATTGCTACTAGCAGGTAGCACCCCCTCTCTACTACATGCTCATCTCAACACTCACAAGTTCCAGTCTGGGTCCTCCAGGAAGGCGACGACCACCCCTGGTTCAAAGAGAACTCTGTGGGTCTGTGGGTCTGCACCCCCCAAGTTACAGCTCACAAGCCTCCGGTGCGGCGTCTGCCTTTAGAAAGCAGCCTATGGACATGATTAGCTCGAAACAAGAATATTCCTAAAGCAGCATATTAAGAGCAGGAGCTGCCTCATAGTCCTCCCATAATCCTAGGGTGGCCTCTCCAACAAATGGATGCGATGTCTCTGAGACCAGTGGACACAAACCGAGAGCGGGCTGACACAGAAGCAGTACAAGAGGCCCAGGTAACTCGTGCCTCTGGTACTACGCAGACTTGTCCTTTTGGCAGGGTGCCCTCACACTGTTTCCCCTTGGGCGCAGAGGCTTTGCTGGGCAGCTAGCTCAGCCGTGTTCCATGGGTCTGTTCCCCCCTCTAAGTTGACTCCTTCCTGCCAATTCTCTCTTGAATCTGTAATGGATTCTCTTCTCTGCTGCCGACATCACACTCTGTAGACTCATGCTCTGGCTCTGGCTCTTGCTGCTTCCATCTCTCGGGCTCTATTTCTTTCTGTATCTCTGCATCTCTGCTTGTCTGTTTCTATCTCTCTCTTTCTCTCCTTCTCCCTCTTCCCAGCTGGATGTGGTGTCTCCTACAGATCAAACAGCTTCACTGAAAGATGCTGTGGTAAATTGAGGAGGAAGAAGAAGAGAGAGAACTCATTCCTTCACCCTGCTGCCCTCTGGTAGAGGTGCAGGGGTAGGATCACACTCCACAAAGCTGCTTCCAGGGGTAGCTGGGTGGCTCAGTGAATTGAGAGCCAGGCCTAGAGACAGGAGATCCTAGGTTCAAATCTGGTTTTAGATACTTCCTAGCTGTGTGACCCTAGGCAAGTCACTTGATCCCCATTACCTAGCCCTTACTGCTCTCCTGCCTTAGAACCAATCCACAGGATTGATTCTAAGATGGAAGGTAAAGGTTTAAAAAAAAAGTTGATTGACAAATCTGGTTTCAGACACTTCTTAACTGTATGACCCTGGGCAAGTCACTTGACCCCCTAGTGCCTAGCCCTTACCTCTCTTCTGCTTTAGAACTGATACACAGAACTGATTCCAAGATGGAAAGTAAGGGTTAAAAAAGCTGCTTCCACTGTCTTAACTGAATTCAGGGCTGCCAGAGGTGTGACCAATCTTAACCCAAAATGATAGCTGCCATCTAATTTCCTTTTTTTTTTTTTTAAACTCTTACAGAAGGCGAGATTAAGAGAGACACAGAGAGACAAAGAAAAGCAGGCAGACGGAGAAGCACCATCTGTCCATTCGGGATGGTGATGGTATCTCCTTTAGCATCGTTAAGTTTTGAGAAATGGGCACAGAAGGTAAAGAGGCATTTGTTTATTTGTTTGTTTGTTTTGTGAAGAGAAACATTAAAGAAACAACATGTGGAGAAAAACAAAAACCAAGTGGGTGAAAAGGCAGCCTGACCCACCTGGGGAAGATCCCCTGCTAGAGGGAAGAGCAGAGCCGTGCCAGAGATCACATACATGAAAGATCTGGACCCCTCTGGGCACAGGAAGAGAATGCTGGTTATTTCTGTGGTGGTGGGGGGGGAGCCCCTGGCCCCAAGCGATTGGGCCAGGTTGTCCCTTTTCCATGCAGGTGTGTCTGGGGAGGCAGAGCAAAGCCTGAGCAGATTAAGGGGGTGCTTCGAGGCGGCTCATCAACCAGCTCTGGAAAGCTGTTCACAGAAAGAACCAGCAGGTCGGGAAGAAGCCACACATTCCCTCCAATATTTACATCTTCAGCACAAAGATGTCTAGCAGGGTGTGGGTGGGACTGTCTTGGGGAAGTCGGTTTCCCTTTTCCTTCTTTTTCTGGAGAGGGGCCTGGGTGGCTAGCTTTGGGGTAATAGTCATTCTCTTTCCTATAATACGCATACGAATATGTACCCAGCCGACCATCCTGCAGGGGCCGGGGCGAGGGCAGTAATAATAACAACAAGAATGATATCATCATAGTAGCTGACACAAGTTCGCAAAGCACTTCATGGATATTATTATCACATTTGAACCTTACCACCCACCCTATGAAGTAAGCAATACAGCTATTATTATCTCTGTTTTAACAGCTGAGACAACGGAGGATAAGAGAGTTTAAGTGATTTGCCTATGGTTAGTCATGTAGGGCAGAGTTTCAGAGGCAGGAAGTGAAGCCCAGGTCCTCCTTACTCCAAGTCCAGTCTACCCTCTATGCTGCTCTATAATCCATGTAATGGGGAGCCGGTGAGCATGCACAGTGTGCTCCACTGATGTGGTCCCCATGCAGTATTGGGTAATGAGGTTAAGTGACTTGCCCAGGGTCACACAGCTAGGAAGTGCCCAAGGCCAGATCATCTGAAACCAGGACCTCCCATCTCCAGAGAGACGTGGGGACATGTAACCAAAGTATCTAGAACCCTGATTTGGAGCATGCCTAGATATTCTGTTACTTGTTCTGGTCTGCTAACCAAAGGATGAAAAGATGAATTGTTGATTGGCTAAGTAGCCAGCATGAGGGGGAATTCCAAATTCAGGATTCAGAACTCAAAGGGAACCAGACAAAGTAAGGGTGGTCCTCTGTTCTGCATAGGGGTGTTCCAATGAAAGGTGGGAGAGAAGACCTTATCATTCCATCCCATGAGCACAAGGCCCTGTGGTTGCTTCTGTCTCTGTTACATCTACTCTTTCCTGTTTTAGCTCCCAGAGGTCAAAGTGATGAGCCATCAGCAATCTTGGAGATGGAAGCCAACCTGGGATTTTTCCAGAAGCCAGTCAATGAGGAATGAAGTATTGAGGGACCCTTGACCCAATCCAGCAGTAACTGAAACACAGACTCATCCAGAGGCTACACCATGTTTGGAAGATAATTAGGTGGGACAAATATTTTGCAGAAACTTTCATCTTTATGTTTGAACTCACTGTCTCTAGGTGGCACAGGGGCAAGTGAGAGGCCCCAGGTATTGGCGGGAAATATTTCTACTCTTGGGATATCTTCACAGTAAATGTACCTTC
>NW_025378868.1:0-6418 GCF_016433145.1 Gracilinanus agilis
TCTCTCTCTCTCTCTCTCTCTCTCTCTCTCTCTCTCTCTCTCTCTCTCTCTCCCTCCTTCCCTCCCTTCCCACCTTACCTTTTGTCTTAGAATCAATACTGAGTGACTGAGTGTCCCTTACAAGGTGGAAGAGCAGTAATGGTGCTAGACAAGTGGGGTTAGGTGACTTGCCCAGTGTCACTAGCTAGGAAGTATTTAAGGCCAGATTTGAACCCAGGTCTTTCCAACTCCAGGCCTGGACCTCTATCTACCATACCACCTAGTTGCCCCCGCCCATGTCTTTGTTCAGAGGGCTATGGCTCAGCCACTGTCTTTTGTAGCCATCATCTCCAAGATCACTGGAGTGGCAGTTGGGGAGTCTTCCCCAATCAGCTTTGCCCTAGAACATCTGGACTCACAAGGTTACCTCTAAGGCTGAATGTGTCCATCCTGTGATACTTGTTCATCTATGATCAGGAAAGAGCAAGCACAAAAGAGGCAGCCCCAAATCCAGGTTCAGACTAGGCAGTGTTCTTTTTCCAAGCTGCCTCTGATGGCACATTCCTACCAAAGAGGCAGACCCCTTTAGGGATGCTGGTGACACAGAAAAAAAACATTTGTTTTGGACTCCAAAGACCTAGGCTTGAAATCTGGCTCTATTGTCTGTATTACCGCGGGCCCATCTCTGGGCTTCTTTGTCACTGCCTCGTCCAACTCTTCATGACCCCATTTGAAGAAAATGAAGCAAACAGGGTTAAGTGACTTGCACAGGGTCATGTCGCTAGTAAGTATCTGAGGTCAGATTTGAACTCGGGTCTTCTTGATTCTTTCCACTGAACCACCTCGCTGGCCCAAAGGTTCATTCTCCCACTCAGCTTTGATGGGAAGCTTTTTCTTCCTTGAGATGAAAAGGAATGGAAAGGCATCGAGCAGGGTGGGCCTTCCTCTTAACTCTAATAATCGCCCTTTTAATCAAATATTCCAGCCAAGCTCCCTTCTTCATCTCCTCATTTTCAGCACTAGCACCTGGACTGAGCTCCAGGGTAGGTAGGTAAGCTACAGGTTAGTTTCCCTCTATCAGCCTTCTCCATCTCTCAATCTCACCACAAGGGGGAGCCCCAGCATCAGGCACCGATGATGGCCAACTGGTCTCACCAGCATGAAATCTGTCGAGGGTTCATGTTTTTCCCCCTCATCTTCCCTCCCTTGGGAGCTTCCTTTAGTTAATTGTCCCTAAACGGTGGGAAAAAACCTCAAAAGCACAGATGAGACAATAGGAGATTCCAATTTAGGATTGGAAAGCAATTTAAATATCGTCTAGTTGGGTTGGTTTCTTGTAAATCGGGGAATTCGTTTGTATCTTCGGGCATTGCCTTTGGGTCTCTGACTTAAGAGCAATGTTCCTGTCCAAGGCACAAAAGCAATAAAGCCACTCTCTGTCTACATCTTTAAAAAAATGGGGAAAGAACCCTGGATAGCTGGGTGGCTCTGTGGATAGAGCACTGGGCCTGGAGTCAGGAAGACTCATCTTGGTGAGTTCAAATCTGGCCTCAGACACTTCCTTGCTGTGTGGCCCTGGGCAAGTCACTGAACCCCGTTTGCCTCACTTCTCTCAAATGGCATCATGAAGAGTTAAACACGACAGAGACCAACTGGCCCAAGGTTACAGACACGGCAAACCCAGGTCTTTAAAGTGCAATCCTACTTGGTTTTTGTTTGTTTGTTTTTTTGGGTTTTTTTACAGCAGAATCCTAAGGTGGTCTGCCTCTTTGGTAAGAATCAGTGGTCAGAGGCAACACGGAAAGAACAGTGGGTTGAAGTCAGAAAGAACAATGAGTCCAAGCCTAGTTCTGTCACTTCATAGCTGTAAGACCTTCAGCAAATCTCTTCCCTTTTTTTGAGTCTTAGTTTCCCTATATGTAAAATAGAGGCATTAGTCCAGATTTGATTCCTCAATTCAATTCCTCAGTTCATTTTTAATGTTGGCTTAGAGGCCACCTGAGGTTCCTTTCAACCGAGATGCTATCATTTGAACTGGTAGGCAACAAGGCGGCACAATGGATAGAGTTCTGGGCTTGGAATCAGGAAGATTACTTTTGAATTCATCTTCCTAAATTCAAATCTAGCCTCAATACTTACTAGCTGCGTGATCCTGGGCAAGTCACTTAACCTTGTTTGCCTCAGTTCCTCATGAAATGAGCTAGAGAAGGAAATGGCAAAGTGCGCCAGTAATTTTGCCCAAAAAGAACCCCAAATGGGGTCACAAAGAGTCAGGCATAACTGAAAAACAACTGAAGGACAAAAATCATTAGAACCCTCTCTGCATGAAGCAACAGGGTGGGGTGGGGTGCCATACTAGAAAGAACCTAAATTTAGAATGCGATGCCCTGGGTCCTGACTCGGCTACTTACTATCTTGACCAGGTGCCCAGTGGCAAGTCGTTTTACCTTCTCTGGGCTTTGGTTTTCTTCACAAATAAAGTGAGGGGGTTGGACTAGATCCTCTCAAAGTTCCCTTCTCTCTCTAAAATCCTGTCATCCCTCCAAGAGCCTCTTTCAACATGGAGGTCCTATGATTCTGCTGTAGGAAATGAGGGACACCTACCATGCCTTTCATTCTAAGAGCTTAAAAGAGAGTAGAACCTGGGGCCTCGTACGTCATTCCCTGGGAAAGGGCTGCTGCCGGTCCAGGATTACCTCTCCGACTCTTGCTTAGAGAGTGTATCATTAAAGTACAAACCTATTGCCACTCCTGAAAAAGACAACAGAGCTTGTGCCCGCCAGAGAGGGGTCAGGCCTGTCATTTTCGTCTATTAAGCCAATGCATTCTTGTCAAAGCCATGAGCTCAGTGGCAGAAAACTACTGCTTCCCTCCTCATACCCTATACTTAGATTTCTCATCTCCCAGAGAAGGTATTTTCAAGGAAGGTGACTAGAAGAAAGAATTGACAAATTTGCCTTTACAATAGGGAAAAGAGGACGGTAAACAGTCTTCCCACTAATAATAATAACTTGCATTCCTCAGATGCTTTATAACCAAAGCCTTTAACATCCTTTAGCATGGTACAGTGGTTTGTCATTCAATAGTTTCAATCTTATCTGACTCTTTGTGACTCCAGTTGGGCTTTTCTTGGGAGAGATATTGGAGTACTTTGCCATTTCCTTCTTTTTTTTCTTTTAAACCCTTACCTTCCATCTTAGAATCAATGCTGGGTATTGGTTCCAAAACAGAAGAGTGTTAAGGGCTGGGTGATAGGAGTTAAGTGACTTGCCCGGGGTCACACAGCTAGGAAATATCTGAGGTCATATTTGAACCCAGGATCTCCCATCTCTAGGCCTAGCTGCCTCCCCCTGCCATTTCCTTCTTCAGTTCATTTTACAGATGAGGAAACTGATGCAAGCAGGTTAAGTGACTTACCCAGGGTCACACAGCTGGTAATTGCCTGAGGCCAGATTTGAACTCATGAACAACAAAAAGCAGAGGAAGTCCACTAAATTTGAAGTCAGTAGACTTGGGTTTGAATGTCTGCTACTTATTGCTTTCTCTGTAACTCAGTTTCCTCACCTACAAAATGAGAAAGCAAGACTTAATGACCTCTTATGTTCTCAGCTCAGAAGCTATTTCTCCCAACACAATTCTGTGAGGTAGATTAATTATGGGATGATCACCTCCATTTTTAAGAAGAGGAAATTGAGTCTTAGAGGAATAGGGATAAGGACTGGATCGATGATTTCATTATTGAACCTCCCAGTTGAAAAAAAAAAACCCTCTTCTCATGTCGGTGGGTACTTTGGACAGCTATTTGTAGCCTTTTAACAAAGCCCTTACCCTCTGTCTTAGGAGCCATTCTAAGACAGAAGAGCAACACTGGCTAGATAATGAGGATTAAGTGACTTGCTCAGAGCCGCACAGCTAATAAGTGTCTAAGACCAGATTTGAACCCAAATCCTTCTAACTCCAGTACTGGCTCTCTATTCACTGAGCTAGCTAACTGCCCCTGGCAGTTACTTCTTTCTATAACTTCTAGTCATAGAAAGCTTCCTAGAACACTGAGAAGTTAAGTGACTTGAGTGCCCAGGGTCACTAGCCAGCAGGTGTCAGAGGCAAGATTGGAACCCAGACCTTTCTGGCAAGCTCTTCACTACATGCTTCTTCTCAGTAAAATTATTTTTAACCGAGGGAAAAAAACTGTAGTCTTCTCACTCTTTTTCAGAACAATGTTGAAGTTCTTTTAGATTAGTCAGTGTAATAGTGGTTAAAAATAAGGCAAGAAAGACTCTTTCATTTGGCCAAATGCATAAGAGAGTTGACATTTTACAAAGTTCTTTTCTTACAATAATTTTGAGAGGGAGGTGATACAAGTGTCGTTTCCCTCATTTTACAGTGAGGAAGGTGACGCTCAGAGAGAAGGGATTTGCCCCAGGTTATCTGGCCACAGCTGGGGAGTAGAACTCAAGTTTGTGGCTCCCAAGCTGTATGCTGTCATCAGCAGACAGGAGGGACATGAAGGAGTTACAGAAAAAAAAAGGAATGGAACATGGTGTGGGTCAGCCAAGGAACAGAATAAATAGGATGAAAGTTCAGATTGCCTTCAAATGTATGTATATATATCTCAGAGTTGTAATTATGAATCTTTGTTAGTGATGAAAACTAATTGGCAGCAGCACAAATCCCCATGAATCAGGAGACTGTAGCTCTCCTGGAGAATGGAATAATTGCTGAAGACTCTTGTTTTAGATGCTCTTTGCTTTTGTGACACATGCTCTTTTAAACTCATAGAAACCCCTGTGAAGGCAAATGAGCTCATTTGCGTGGAGTGCTTGGAGCGCCTCTGAAGGAAGGACTGTATAGCTCAGAGGTAGGACTATTAGCAGCATCATTATTATGACAAGAATTTCCTCACTGATGATGGTGTGGGAACGTTGCCATAGAAACAAAATGTTATTAGTAACTCATCCTTTTAAGGTTACTGGGGGGTTGGCATCTCCTAACCAGCTTCTACTCTGAGTCTTCTTAATAATGGGCTCCTGTTTAAGACATGGGCAAGGACTAGATACATTAATATTCTTTGACATGTGTTCCTTCCTTCCTTTTATCTTTCCTTCCTTCTGTCTTTCTTTCTTTTCTTTGTTCCTTCTGTCCTTTCTTCCTTTTGTCTTTCCTTCCCACCTTCATTTGATCTTTCTTCCCTTTCTTTCTCTCTCCCTTATTTTCTTTTCCCTTTTTCCTGATTCTTTTCTTCCTTCCTTTTTCCTTCTATTCTTCCTTTTTTCTATCTTTCCTTCCTTCCTTCCTTCCATCTTTCCTTCCTTCCTTCTTTCTATCTTTCCTTCTCTCTGTCTTTCCTTTCTTCTTCCTTTCTTCCTCTCTCTCTTCCTTCCTCCTTTCCTTTCTTTCTTCCTACCTCTACTTCTTCCTTCCTTCCTTCCCCTTTTTTCCTTTCTTTCTTTCTTTTTCTTCCTTATTTCCTTTCTTTTTTCTTTCTTTCTTTCCTTTCTTCCATTTTCCTTTCATCTTTCCTTCCTTTCTCCCTCCCTTCCTTTTTTCTTCTTTTACTTCTATCCTTCCTATTTTCTTTCTTCCTTCCTTTTCCCTTCTATTCTTCCTTTTTCTTTCCTTCCTTTTTTTCCTTTCATCTTTCCTTTGTCTTTTCCTTTTTTCAACAAACATGCATTAATTTCCTACTATACATAGCATTCTGTGCTCAGGACTGGAAGATATACAGAGATAAAGAACTCCAGAGCTTCTAATAAGAAAGGGAACATGATTTAGTGAAAAAAGCACTAGATTCAAAGTCACTATTCTTTACTGCCTATGTAGTCTTGGGTCTCATTCTGTCTTGGCTTTGATTTCCTCATCTTTAAAATTAGATGACCCTAAGGAATCTTTCTCCTCTAAATATGAACTCTGTAATAATAACTAGCTCATGCTTCAATAGCACATCATAGTTTGTTTTCCTTACAATCTTGCCGTTAGGTAAGTAGTACAAGTATGATCTCCATTCTATAGATGAGAAAACTGAGGTTCGGAGAAGCCTTTAAGTGACTTGTCTAAGGCCACACCACTAATAAGTATCAGAAATGATACTTTGCACTACTATGATGTGTCCCAGTCAAAAGAGAAAGAGGGATAAATGGTCAAAATTAGGCAATAAAAAGTGAATTAGAGAATTGTACAATCAGAAGAGATCAGATGAGGA
Organism: Gracilinanus agilis; assembly: GCF_016433145.1. Taxonomy (NCBI): domain Eukaryota; kingdom Metazoa; phylum Chordata; class Mammalia; order Didelphimorphia; family Didelphidae; genus Gracilinanus; species Gracilinanus agilis. Next base: position 6,179 of record NW_025378868.1, read on the forward strand.
AAATGATTTCAACCAAACTGTTTCACCAACCATTTCCTTAACAAGTCCAGTATTTTCTGGCTCTATATCCTCTTTGTCATTGTGTTTCCCCCATAGCCTTTCACATTGCTCTGTAGTAGGAACTAAATAAACATTCATTGAAATTAATTAAGTATGTAGGGACTTCCTCCTACTTATTTCTATTTTTTTCAAATAACTCCCTGATCCCATTAGAGGCATTCATTCATTCATTATTCATTT